>NC_056744.1:1767524629-1767618767 GCF_019279795.1 Protopterus annectens
ATGTTTGTACATTAGTATATACATGAACTGTGTTTTACATACAGTCTACACCTCTTACCTGTTATAGCTGTGGAGCAAATCTTGGTTAACACTACCAGACAATTTCTACATATACTCCCAGATTCCATGTTGATGTTATACACATACCTCTCAATCTGTTATTGCACACACTCTGGTCAAGGCTTGACAAGATGAAGGTGTTAATGCGATATATTTTGAGAATTGCTCTCATACACTTTGGGTGAGATGCTACAATGACAGGTTTGTTTTCATATACATTGTCTGACTATGTATAGGTCTGACTATCAGTTAAATGTCATTACAACCTGCCTACATTTTTTGGATCATCACACTGATTTGTCAGGGGAACAGGGTACCAGGCAGCAGATTTGGGTCATTTATCCGGACATGCTGGACAGATCTGAATAGTTGAGGGGTATGAATATGCATACATCTTACTATCTGAACATTCTGACACAGTCTTTACAGTTGATGGTTATGATAATGCTTACAGCGTACTATCTGAACATTCTAGCAAATTCTGTACAGTTGTTGGTTCTAATTATGCATGCAGCTTTCTATCTGAATATTCTCACAAATTCTGTACAGTTGTGGGGTGTGATTATGCATACAACTTACTACCACTCCCAGGAATCAAACCCATGCTATGTGTGGTAAAAATATTGCAGTTAATATCACAGTACACTGTGCTATCAGAGAATTGATGTGAAGCTTTCCGATGTTTTCTGTCTAAGTCTCCCTCAGTTGTACAATATGACTGACCTCTTTGGACTTTCAACATTGTTATACAGAACTTCCTGCACATTTTATCTGCATGCCACAGTGTGGGTAACACTACTTAATATAACAGTACTATTTATAGAATGCAACACTACAATAACATATGAAAGCAAAGTAAACACAAGCACTCCAGGGGTTATACCTTTATTCACAAGATATTACACCTTTATTTACATACAACCTATATGACAGTCTTCCTGCTATATTGTCTAGTTTATTCAGTACATCCCATACACAATACATTTTTATACTGGTACAACACTTTCTAAGACTCTTATATTTATTTGTTATGACAGTACATGCAGAATTACTACTAATCTGCCTCATGACGCAGCCTTTGCAACCTAGCAGTATGGGCATGCTGGTTTGCAGCCCACTCATCTGCAGCTGTCAGAGAAATACAGTGATATTTAGTCATACCTATCCATAGTATACACAAGCTAGGCAATTAGTAACTACTTAGTAGAATGAGTACTTACTCACTGCTGGGACATCAGCCATCCGATGAGATTCTTGGATCCACTGATCCAATAGATCTCCCTTCCACCACTTCAGGTCAGCATGGTGGTGCCTGACCTGCTCACCAGTCCAGGGGATACCTGTGGCACTAGTGAGATCACGGGTGAGACTGTCCCAGGCCTCTGTTTTATACTGCAAGCCCTGGTACTGGCCCTGCAGTAGTCTCTGCTCATGGTGTTTTACCAGGAGCCATACAATGAGTTTTGACTCCTGGATGCCCCAGTACTGCACTCGAAATTGAGTGCCTTCACCCACTCCAGCCATTCTGCCTACAGTAGGAAGCTGCAAGCAGTTATGGGAAGTATTCCCACCTGTGGGGTTTAAATACACCTATTTCCCACACTTTTCCGTGATTGGCCAGTTTTGAATAGGCTAAGCTATGGGCATACCTCCTTACCTAAGGTTGGCATTGTTTAAAGAGGTATACCAATGTGCAGATTGAATTGGCTGCCCTACACATTATTTACACCAACTAAGTTGAGCTGTGCAACATTTAGCATTGCTTAATATGTAATTTTCATTATATTTGCTTTTTGGTTCATAGGTTCATAGGTAGGTACTAGACTGTCGGCCCTGGGGCCTATATAAGCCTAGCCAAAAAGGTTCCCTAGCTTTCGCTACAAAAGAAAATTATTTTCCTGTGCCCCTGTCGAGCAGTGCCACAGAAGTGATCCCCGGGGTGAATTTTCTTTTTCCCATCCAGTCGTCAAGATTTTTCTTAAAGAGGGCCAATGAGGAGCTTTGCTTGACATGAATGAGTAGCTTGTTCCAGAGTTTGGGAAGTCTCTAGAACCGGAATCTATCCCTCCAGCATGTTCTGTTTATTGTGGTGACAAAGTTTAGGTCCCTGGAGCATGTGGTTCCGAGAGATTGGGATTTCTTTAAGTGTAGCATGTCCAACAGCTTTGACATAGCTTTGTATGTTAGGCAGAGATCACCTCTGAGTAGGCGATATGCGATGGAGTAGAGCTGGAGTTTTTTGAGAGGGTCTGCATATGGCATCTGTTTGAGGCTGGTAATCCTCTTAGTGAGGTTTTTCTGTGGTCTTTCCAATTGTTGTAGGTGTCTTGTGAGATACATGCCAAATGGGGCATTGTACTCTATAATGGGTCTGATGAGGGATGAGTAGAAAGAAACAATGACCTCCTTTTTTCTAGAGGAGAACCCTTTTGTGATGAGGCGTCTATGTAGAAGGATTTCCTGACTGCTGTGGTGATGTGGTTATCAAAGGAGAGACTACTGTCCACCTGTGTCCCGAGGTCTCTTATCACACTTTCAGTGTTTAGTGAGCTACCGCCTATGTGGTAGTTCATGGGTACTGAGTTTTTCCCAAAGGGGATAACAATGCACTTCTTGGCATTCAGCTTGAGGCCATGACTTTGACACCAAGCATCTGTCTCTGTGAGGCCCTTTTGTAGAATGTCTACATTATTAAGTGATTCTGTTATGGTTCCTAGTTTGCAGTCATCTGTAAACTTTGTTAGCCAAAGACCTTCTGTGTTAGCCTGCATTTCAGAAAAGTGGATGCCGAACAGGAGAGGACCCAGGACTGAACCATGTGGTACTGCACTCATCACTGGTCTGAAGTCAGACTTGGAGTCAGCTACTTTTACTGTGTGGGTTCTGTCAGTGAGCCAGCTGGCCACCCATCTTGTGACATAGGGATTTATGCCCAGTTAAGTGAGTTTATCTATAATTCCAAAGTGGGAGATTGTATCGAAAGTCTTGGTGAGGTCAAGATAGGCTGTGTGCACTACCTTGCCCTCGTCTGCGGCTCTACTGACTGCTTCAAAGAAGTCAGTCAGGTTTAGTAGACATGATCTACCTTTTACAAACCCAAACTAAGTGGGGTCCAGGGTTTGGAGGTTACCTATGTCTTTGTTTAGAAGCTCCAAGATGATACTTTCCATCGCCTTGCAGACCAGGCTCGTCAGGCTAATGGGGCGGTAGTTTCCAGGGTCTGTGGTGGCACCGCCTTTGTGGAGTGGGGTAAGTGTCACTATGTGCCATTCAGTGGGCACATAGCTTGAGGTGAGGCTATGATTGAATGTGGTACTTAGGTGGGATGCCAGTTCACTCTGTAGTTCATGCAGTACGCAGCCTGGGATGTTGTCTGGTCCCATGGATGCTATGTTCTTGGCTTTGGAGGGTGCGGTCTTTACTTGTTCATCCCTGATTACAGGGGCTATACATTCTTCTGGTATTAAGATGGGCCCTTTGGAGGGTGAGAGGGGGGTATAGTTAGCACTGAACCTATCTGCCAGGATGTTGGCAATATTGGTTGGTTCTGTATATTTAGTGTCATTGTGCTGTAGCTCAGAGCAGATCTGAGTGCTGCCATTGAGATTCTTGACATAGCTGTAGAATTCTTTGTGGTTGTCTTTGGAATCAGTGGCAATTTTATTTTCATAACTGACTTTGGAGGATTTTATGAGGGATCTCAGCTTCTTGCTGAGGCTAACCAGGGAGTTCCTCCAATCTTGGGATTTTACTCTTTTTTGCAACAGCTTCTTCCTTCTGTTGTAGAGTTTGTTTATGGCAGGGGACCACCATATTGGCTTCTATTTTTTGGAGGATAGCATCTTGGTTCTGTTGGGGATGGCATGATCCATGCACTCGTGTATGTGCTTATAGAGTGCATCTGTGTAAGATTCAGCAGTTGTACCTCTATTTTCTGTCTGCATGGGTGTTGTGAAGTTTGCCACTTCTTTCTTAAGAAGCATGAAGTTGGCTTTGGAGTAGTTTTTGACGGTGGTTTCCTTAATGGGGGGGTTGGGGTGGGATATGGATATCTATGGTGATTAGCTTGTGATTGGATCTGACCAGCGAGGAGTTGACCTCTGGCATGGAACATTGGTTACCCGTATTGGTAATGACCAGGTTGAGGATATTGCTGCCTCTGGTGGGGGTGTGGACAAGCTGATCCAAGGCATTGGAATTTATGAATTCCAGAAAACATTGAGCGAATGAGCTTGTACATGAGTAGTTTTCCCAGTTGATGGTGGGATAGTTGAAATCACCCATAATTAAGGTATTGGGTTGTACCTTAATATTTTCCAGTATCTTAAGAAATGAAGAGTGGGAATCCTGGGGCATGGTGGGGGATCTGTAACAAGCTACAACCTGGATTGCAGTCTTGCCCAGTGTTAGTTGCACTTGGATAATTTTGGATGCATTATGTTGAGCAACTAGTCTGGAGGTATGGATATCTTTAATGAATATGGACACGCCTCCGCCTTTAGTGTTTCAGTCCAGGTTAGGTGGCCGAAAGGTGTGGTATGAATTATAGCCTGGTAATGCAGGGATGCTGTCTGGAGCCTTGAACCAGGTCTCTGCCACTGCACAGATGTCGATGTTCTCCATTTTAAGGAGTGCCTCGAGTGAGTTCATTTTGAGGTTTAGACTTCTAGCATTGAGTAGCATTGTCCTCAGAGTTTGCTTGCTTGTGCCTATTATGGTGGTGAATTTAGCATTTGAACCTTGCCTAAAAAAGGCACTATAGGGGTGGCAAGAGCCTTAGCCAGTATCTGGAATCCCAGGGGCGAGAGGTGCAGGCCATCTCTGGCAAAACATCATAGTCTGTCGACCATGTTGTCCCAGGCAGACAGATACTGGATCCCCTTAAAATGACACCAGATGCTTAGCCAATTATTGAAGTCAATCATTTTGTCCTTGCACTGTGGTATCATTCTGGGTGATGGCAGGATGCTACTCACGGCTAGGGTCATACCTGCCTGGGCTACAAGATCCGAGAGCTCCTCCATGTCTTTTTTCATGTAGTCCAGGGAGGTGCATCTCAGGTCATTCACACCAACATGGACAAAGACATAGTCATATTTGCACTTGTGGAGTGACCTGAGTGCATGCATTATGTGGCAGATCCTGGCACCCGACAGGCAGCTGACAGTAACTTTCTCCTTGTTTAGCCTGATGAGTGGGACATCAGTATGCCTGACTATAGAGTCAACTATGACTAGTGTGTTGGGTGCGTTGATTTGCCTTATGGGCTGAGGTTGAGTGGCACACTGATTTTGTGGGCTATATATCATTTGGGTAGTGTTGGGGGGTGGTGGTTGTCTAAGTTTCAGCTTGGGAGGTCTCTGTTGCTTGGGCAGACTTTTATTGAGAGCCTCAGTGAATGTGGGTGTGTGCTTTGTGTTTCTATGTATGAGTTTTGATAGTGGGGGTTTTGAAGGACTATGTGTTGAGTGTGGTGTGGTGCAGGTGTTAACCTTATCCTCTTGACTGTCTATTCCAGTCTTGGCTGGAGAGAGCTTGGCTTCCGGTTTGGCTATATAAGTGCATCTCTCACAGGTTGTAGTGTTTGGTGGTAGGAGGAGAGGGTTGTCGGTGTACATGAGGCAATTGCTACATTTCCCAAGATACCCAGGTTCATCAGGTGGACAGGAGAAAACATCAGGAGCTGACCCATGGACATGCCTGGACAGGTGCTTATTAATTTAAATGCTAAGAACTGTTTTCCTCTTGATAAATGAGGAAAGTCGAGTGCTGTAGTAATTTGTAGTTTATTTAGGGCTTACAATGAGTTCTGAGCAAGTGCTGAGCACAAGGAAACAGATTTGAGTGCTGAAACTAAAAAAAACTGGCTAGTTCTAGTTAAAACTAGATAGTTTTAGCACAAATCCCAAGAATAGAAGCAGGCTACGGCCTGTTTGGTGATCCACAGTCTTGTCCCAGATGATGCAAGGGTCTGCAGGCTTGTAGCATTTTTCTGGTAGAAGCCTCGAATAGCAACCAGACCAATCAGGTATGTTAAGCACTGGCACTCACTATCCAGCCAGAAAGAGTCAGGAATCAATGCATTCTGCTCCTACTCTCATGAGGATCACAATATAAGCACAGATTCTAAGCTGTAACCTATAAAGCAGTTATTAAGCTTTCTGGTGATCAGCAGTCTCCAGGAAATAATGTAATTGCACTCCTTCTCTCACCAGGAGAAAAGAGAAGCACTAATCCCAAGATGACTACTGAGAGGCAGAGTGTGGGCTCTACAATAACTGGTGGTCTTGCAATAGATGCTTAGAGGTAAGATGAAAAAATGGTTTATTCTAAACACTGCAGTGTGCACTAGAGGAGTTAGATGTGAAAATAGGTAACTTAAGTTTTACCTGTCTAAAAGTTAAGTTTTAGTGAAGAGTTACTATTTTTAAAACAGCAAGATAGATTAAAAGGAGACAGTCACTTTTGTATTCTGGTACTATGGAATACAGTAGGATGGCCAATAAATTTAAATAGTTGAAGGAATGATTTTACAAAATGATAATTTTGTGCTCACTCACACTAACCAGTAAAAGCAGAGAGGAAATGAGATATATGGTCAAATTAACATAAGGGGCAGGCAACTAGAAAGACAGTGGTGTTTAAGAACACAACAGTAACCGGGTGGGAGTTTGGAAAAAATCTGATTTCTGTCTGACTCACAAGAGACAGAGCTGTGGTCTCTTTACGAGTTTTAGTATGCAGTTAAAAGCAGAAGTAAAACACAAGGTAAAGAAAACAAATAAAAGTATATAAAACAGAAAAAGGTAATAAATGAATAAAAACACAACACATAAAAAGCAAAATAACCTTTCCCTCACAGCAAACTGTAGCAGAATCTGGGTGAGCCTTTCTAGTAAAGCTTTGAAATGTTTTATTTTACCCCTTAAATAGAAGGTATAATTCCTAGCTCCACCCCTCAGTTCACAGATGATTAACCTTAGCTGACCTGTTATAACTTATGTGTGACTCCTTAATTCACCTCTTCTTATTTCTGTCTGACTCACAAGAGACAGAGCTGTGGTCTCTTTACAAGTTTTAGTATCCAGTTAAAAGCAGAAGTAAAACACAGGGTAAAGAAAACAAATCAAAGTATACAAAATAGAAAAAGGTAATAAATTAATAAAAACACAACAAATAAAAACAAATTAACCTTTCACTCACAGCAAACAGTAGCATAATCTGGGTGAGCCTTTCTAATAAAGCTCTGAAATGTTTTATTTTACCCCTTAAATAGAAGGTATACTTCCTAGCTCCACTCCCTCAGTTCACAGATGATCAACCTTAGCTGACCTGTTGTAACTTATGTGTGACTCCTTAATTCATCTCTTCTAATTTCTGTCTGACTCACAAGAGACAGAGCTGTGGTCTCTTTACAAGTTTTAGTATCCAGTTAAAAGCAGAAGTAAAACACAGGGTAAAGAAAACAAATTAAAGCATACAAAATAGAAAAAGGTAATAAATTAATAAAATCACAACAAATAAAAAGCAAACTAACCTTTCCCCTCTCACAGCAAACTGTAGCAGAATCTGGGTTAGCCTGTCTAGTAAAACTCTGAAATGTTTTATTTTACCCCTTAAATAGAAAGTATAGTTCCTAGCTCCACCCCTTCAGTTCACAGATGATTAATCTTAGTTGACCTGTTGTAACTTATGTGTGACTCCTTAATTCACCTCTTCTAATTTCTGTCTGACTCACAAGAGACAGAGCTGTGGTCTCTTTACAAGTTTTAGTATGCAGTTAAAAGCAGAAGTAAAACACAGTGTAAAGAAAATAAATCAAAGTATACAAAATAGAAAAAGGTAATAAATTA
The DNA here is from genome assembly GCF_019279795.1 of Protopterus annectens. Taxonomy (NCBI): domain Eukaryota; kingdom Metazoa; phylum Chordata; order Ceratodontiformes; family Protopteridae; genus Protopterus; species Protopterus annectens. Next base: position 1,767,532,543 of record NC_056744.1, read on the forward strand.
ATAAAAACACAGCAAATAAAAAGCAAACTAACCTTTCCCTCACAGCAAACTGTAGCCAAATCTGGGTGAGCCTTTCTAGTAAAGCATCGATTTATTATTCATGATGTGTTATAAATGTGTCTGGTATCCATGATTCATGTGTACATACACTGTATGGGGTCCTGGGGACTTCTACACTTTATTACAACATCTCACATCTGGAATTACTTACTGCAGTACTCCAGTTCACATATTTATGTTATGTAGCTGGTTATACAACATAAGACTGTATAGAAAGTCCTTTCATGTGTTCAGCTTGTTTTCCTGTGGTGAGGATTTGTTTATTGAAACCTCAGTCATTTGTACTGCTGTGTTGGCTTAGTGGTTAACTACTGTGACTGAAGTGTAGAGGGTTCTGGGTTTCCAACCTGCAAAAGCTGGTTATTTTTTTTCTGCCCAGAACAGCAGCTGATGCATACAGAGTGATTAAGGCACTTTAAAGCAGTTGTAAGCGGGTTTGCGCTGGTTTGCACGAAGGTAAGCAGTGCTAACTTCCGGTTACAGTTTCTTACACTCAGTTAGTTTCTAAATTGCTTAACCTGTGTGCCCATTGCTTGCCCCTGCACAAATGGGCTTAAACTCGCTTACTAGTGCTTAAATATGCTTACTACCACTTATTACCGCTTACTAGTGCTATACTTTACACAGTAATAGTGTAATGGTTTTTGGTGAGGTGAGGAATAGGGTAAATGCATGGATTTATCATTCATTACACAGTTTACCTTCCATTTGCATCTGTGATACTGTATGGGGCACATGTGATTATCTGTGGACTTTGCAACATTATGACACTGACACCTCACATCTGCATTAAATGCAGTACTGCAGTTCACAAATGTATGTTATTTACTAGGTTATGCAACAAAAATATTTATCATAGAGTGATTTGAAAGGGAAAATGGAATATACTGCAGTGGGACTTGAACCAGGAATAACTGTTTGTAAAGTGAATACTCTGCCCAGTACACTATTGTTGTACTGCTTCATTTGCATATATATTGCTTTTTATTCTCTTTCTGCTATTTAAGCTGCATTAACCATAGCTAAGCAATGGGCACACCCGCGCACCTATGGTTAGCTGTTCTCGGATTTAAAAAAAATAAATAAAAGGGTTTCTTCATTTAATTTATATGTAGTGTTGCTGTTGTACACATGGGGGACTGTTGGTGGGGATATGCGAAGACCTATGAGCGGTCCCGCTCATTACTTACCACTTTCTGCTGTTCTACAATGCAGGGGCATGTTTATTCTGAGGCGCTTCCATGCAGGACTAAATTAGTCCTGCACAGAAGTTTAGTAAATCTGGGGGATTGTGTTCTTCATTGTTTTGGTCTTTTGATATTATGTTCTTGTAATTATGATTTTTCAGATTGTGGTCTTCAAGTTTGTCATAGTATACCTATATGTGTGCGTGTGTATCTATCTAGCTACATATATGTGTGTGTGTACAAATATATATATATATATATATATTTATATTTATATTTATATACATATGGGTTCCATTTGGTTAACTGAAAGTATATTTAACTGAAACCCAATTTGCCGAGACCAGTTATGTCAAAATACTGTTCTCTGAAACCTCAAAATGCCAAATTATGTTTCCATGAACTTCTTCCCATGATGCTGGCAGTGAGATATGGAGTGTATGGACCTTCAGGTGTACCATACCATTGGAGTTTTACTGCAGATATACCGGTAAGTGCACAGTTATTTAAAAGGCGCTAGTAACTTTTACATAGAGATCGCACTGCAGTGCAGACTGAGACATCTACCCTTGTTTTCACTGTAGTGCGATCTTGGAGTTGGTATATATAAGTTGCAGAGGGTGTGTGGGCTGCAGGGAGACTGACCCCCCTGCAAAATTTATGGATGTTTTTTGTTTTGTGTTAAAGTCTGACATAGGTGTAATGTCGGTGGTTTGTGGTTTGGCATTTTGAGGTTTCGGAGAATTGCATTTTCATTTAAGTGGTCTCGGCAAATTGGGTTTTGGTTAACTGTACTTTTGGTTAACCAAATGTGATATATATATATATATATATATATATATATATATATATGTGTGTGTGTGTGTGTGTGTGTGTCTGTATTACAAGATCAAAGCTTTAGTTCATTGAATAACTAAAGCTCGATCTTGTAATACCGAAAGCGGAAAATGCCGAATGGCCGATTTGACCCAGGGAAGCACTTCTCTTGGCCGTTATGTGGAGAATGCTCTTTTCTCCAATTTGGAGCAATCTCGGAGTTGGTATATTAAGTTGGGTGGAGTGTCTGAGGTGTGGTGGGTGAAGCCCCCCACTTGATTTCAGGTCTAAAGTTTTTTTTTTTTTTTGGTGCAGCCAAAGTAAGTGTTTCCCTGGGTTGAATTTGTCATTCTACATTTTCCGCTTTTGATATTACAAGATCGAGCTTTAGTTATTCAATGAACTAAAGCTTCGATCTTGTAATATAGATGCATATATATATATATATATATATATATATATATATATATATATATATATATATATATATATATATTGAGCCCATCCCTTTTGGTATCAGAATGAACCTATTCTCCAGCCTATTTGTTCCTGAAGGTGTAAAGTGGATGAGACAGAAAGAACAGCCAAAATCTGAATAGTAGGGGTTGGATTTTTGTATTAAGCCCTACCAATCCACTGTGTATTCCCATGTGAGCCAAAAGACTTGATATGCAATAGGCCAATGTGATATGTGTTCATGCCTGTGCATGATGCAATCAAATGCCTTGAGCCCCTTGCAGACAGACCCTCGTGCAATCCCCAATGGTCACCTGGGAATTCAACCTTGGAGCTCTTGCTTGGAAGCATGATTACCCCCGCTCATCTGAAGAATGTGATTTTGATAAGCCTTGATGTTCTCTATTTGATAACTGCTGCACTAGCCTAAGCTATATGGGTTATATCCTGCCAATGATAGTTGAACAGCTTCCAACGCCTCAGGGCACCTTCCATGCACCAAAACCAGCTTGAGTTGAGCTGTTTAAAACACAGGTTTGGGTGTGGAGCCCTTCAGACCTTTCCTGTCAACACAGAGAGGGCTCCTCTGTAGGCTTTAAAGGCTGGATTGTGAGCTAGCACTGTTCTTTGGAGCAGATAATTTCCCTTTGGGGAAAAACTTCTATTTTATTTTTTCTATAAATTATATTTTAGCTAGTGAAAACAGTTTTTATTGACTGTTGTGTGACTTTTGTTCCCTTTTAAATGTGAGCATCACTGTTTTTACTTTTGTGATAAAAAGTTGATAAATCTTATTAAAACAATTTTTTTTCTGTGGAGAAACTCGTGTTATTTTAGTTTTTTGGACAGGGTAAGTGTTTACAGAGCTTTTTACTCAGTTTTATTCTCAAGAATGTTAGCTTCGTAAAACTTACCTGTTGATTGAACATCTGTTTTTAAACTGAGCTGTGACTTTGTGTTTTTATGATCTGAAGACACATTGGTTTTACAACGTGAAAGTGCTTATCTGGTCCATTTTTACAAATAAATACTTACCTTTATCAGTAGCTGGGACTTGGTTCTTGTGTTTGCTTTGGTTCTACTTTTGACTTCCACCCTGTACATGGCTGAGACAACAAATATAGAATTTGAATATAATCCTTCAAGCAGAAACCTGCAGCAGAGATGGAGTAAGGTGATAAACCTGCCTGTGAATCCACTTGGGCTCTACTTTGTGGAAACTATTAAATAGAAAGAACCTCTAAGTAATGACTTTCCTGAGCTTTTGAGACTTGTAAGAGAACTGAAAGACAATTTGTTTAAGTTAAAGAGAAACAATGGCAACGCCTCCATCTGGAGGCTTGTCTGCACTATACTATCATTCCCAGGGGATTAAGATTGCTTTGTATGCCTAGTTATGGTAAAATGCATGCAGACTTACTCAAACAATGGCAACAAATGACCTTAGATTTAAGCTTCAAATACATCAACCTGTTGATTGAATATTTTCTGCCTTTTGAGCAAAGTTTATTAGAGTCAGTAGAAGCATGCATGTTAAATATTGAGCAGCACTTTAAGGGTGAAAGGTATATGCATACTCTAGAAAATATCTTCACCAATGTGTCTAATTATGAATGAAACTTCAACATATAAAAATTGGAAAATTAATAAGAGACTATAATGGCTTTGTATGTGGTTATATTTTTGTATGGCCAAGAACAACAGAGCAGAGGGGTGGCCAGCAATGGGCCCCTGAGCTTGATCAGAATAATATGGTAGTATCAGAAAATCATGAGACTTGAGCAGGATGTAGAAGGAGCAGATGATGCTACCATAAGAATTGATGTGCTGCCTTCCCATAATGGTGTACAGAATGTTGCATTGAATAACCCTTTAGTGCATGATGGTCCACAATCCAGTAATTTGATATATGGAGGTAACACAGTACAACAGTGTAATATGGGAGCCAGACCAAAAGAAAGACCAACCGAGAAACAGGGTTTTCATCCCTTACTGGTGATGGTAAAGTAATCTCATTCACTCAGCAGAGGGCGCCACAAGAGGAAACATTCCAACGAGCGCTCACAGGGAATACGCAAGATGAGGAGGTGAATTGCATAGTGTACAACCTTTCTGACCATGCTTTGACTGAAGCTGAACTATCTGTTCTGAATAAGGGTCTCAGTTTTATTCCATCTGTACCATCAGAGGTCAGTGATGTTCTGATTGACTTAAAACTTTTCTGTTGGAATTTGACTTTAAAACTAATGTTTAATGACAATAATGAGGTTACCAACAGACTGTGATTTAGGTGGCTGAGTGTTTATGTTCCATCTATGCCTTTACATGTACAGCTTTTTATAAAAATGTGTGAAAATGAGTTATGTGAATACATGCATGGAGAAAGGGCTAAGGGCTGTTATAATTTAACAGCATCACAGCACCGAGCCCTAAATGATTTAAAGAATAATCAGGCTATAAGCATCAGATCCTCTGATAAAGGAGGGTCTATAGTAGTCATGAATCATAAAGATTACAATATGAGTATGCTTACCATGCTGAATGAGGATACAACATATGTACAGATCAGTATGGAGAGGGTTAGATCTATTATTGATTATGTACATAGTGCCTTTTATGAATTATTTATGGAACCTTCCATTGACTGTGACTTGTTTGATTTTTTTGTATGTGACTGAACCTAAGATACCATTGATAAAGGGCCTTCCCAAGGTTCACAAATCTTTGGTTAAACCACCCCATACATTTGATTGTGTTAGGGAAAGGATAGGTCACACAAACATGTTCTTTATATGTGGAAAGCAAGCTTAAGAAAATGTTGGCTTCAGTCTCTGTTGTACTCAGGGACACTGAGCAATTTTTAACTGAGCACTTCATGTTTCTGGAGAGTTGTGGTGATATAACAGGGTTTTTTCTTGTGACCCTTGATGTAGTGAATTTATTTACATGCATCCCAAATGAGCATGGCCTTGATACCATTAGAGAACTGTTGACACACAGAGGGAATTTTGACAAGAGTCAGGTTGATATGGTTTGCTGCTTGTTCGATTTGGTTCTAAACAATATTTTTTTTTGTATGGTGATTGCTTATATGCACAAAAATGGGGGGTGGTCATAGGCACCCCCTGTGCAAATTCATATACAAATACAGTAAGGAATCTATGGTAGGAGCAATTTGTGCTTGACAATGACAATATATACAGACCACACATTAGATTTTACTGTTATTTGTTGACGATGTTTTTATTTTGTGGGGAGGGGGGTCAAGAAGAATTGTATGGTTTTCTTGATTATATTAACCATACTATTGAATTTTTGAAGTTCACTATGTCTATGTCACAGAAAGAGATAGATTTTTTGGATGTACAATTAATGGTTAACCAACTAGGTCAGATAGATACCAATTTATTCTGAAAGGGATGTTGGAAAAATAGTTACTTGTCCTTTGATAGTCTGCACCCCAGGCATATATATCCTAATGTAGTAAGAGGCCAATTCATGAGATCCTCTAGGCTATGCACACAAGAGGAAGCATTTCATGAAAACATTGATGCATTAAGTCAACATTTTTTGAAAAGGGGCTATAAGAAGGACCTTCTGATACAACATAAAGACAGGGTGGTCAAGGATAGAAAAAACATTTTTGTGCCATATTTTTCTAGACGTGCTTCTAGTGCCAACAGTGATAGGAACTTTGTCAGTAATCTTAGATTTGGTTTGAAGTATACAAATGATGTAGGCTCTATATGCAATATTATACGAAAAAACTGGGGAATATTTACAAGTGACAATAAGACAGCTGAATTAGTTGGGAATAATCCCTCCATTATGTATAAAAATGTTTAAACTTGAAAAGATAACTGTGTGCAGGGAATTGTAATACTAGATCAAGCAACTTGCTATCTGCCGGACTTGGTACTTTCAACTGCAGGCTTTGCAGAGCCTGTATATATATTTCACAGGAACAAGTATTTAAACATCCACTGTTGAAATATATTTTCAGTCCTAGATTTTATGCAGACTGTAGTATAGCAAATTTGATTTATTTAGCCATATGCAAGTCCTGTACAGGATTCTATGTTGGTAAGACCAATAAGAGACTAAAAGACAGAATTTTTAGTCATTCTTATGAGATTAGGACTTGCAGTCTGAACAATGCACTAGCTAAACACATTAAAAAAAATGCTGGACATAAGCTTGAGAGTACTACAGACAGTGCATGTGGGTCACTGGGGGGTGATCTCACTAACTATACTGAAACTGTAGAGCTTAAATGTATCTTGAAGCTACAGCCTGATAAACATCCTGGTATTAATGCTTGTGTTTCTTTAAAACCTGTATTGAAAGGGAGGAAATTGGTTTAATGAAGTGAGGAATTAACATAGCTGATTGAACATCTAACTGTTTTTAAACTGAGCTGTGACTTTGTGTTTTTATGATCTGAAGAACCATTGGTTTTACAATGTGAAAGCAATTATATGGTCCATTTCTACAAATAAATACTTTTATTGTGTGAAGCTGTGTTCTTCCTGCCAATTTCTATGCTCTGGATTTTTAGTGTTTATCTGGCAGTTACCTTTATCAGTGGCTGTGACTTGGTTCTTGTGTTCTTCCTTTTTCTGGTATAAATGTATGGGTTGCCACTGGTACACTTCTGGTATAACTGTATGGGTTGCCACTGGTACACTTCTAATATAACTGTCTGGGTTGCCATTGGTACACTTCTGGTATAACTGTACGAGTTGCCACTGGTATACTTATGGTATAACTGTATGGGTTGCCACTGGTACACTTCTGGTATAACTGTATGTGCTGCCACTGGTACACTTGTGGTATAACTGTACAAGTTGCCACTGGTACACTTCTGGTATAATGCTATGAGTTGCGACTGGTACACTTCTGGTATAACTGTATGGGTTGCCACTGGTACACTTCTGGTATAACTTTATGGTTTGCCCTTGGTACACTTCTGGTATAACTGTATGGGTTGCCACTGGTACACTTCTGGTATAACTGTATGGGTTGCCACTGGTACACTTTCGGTATAACTGTATGGGTTGCCACTGGTACACTTCTGGTATAACTTTATGGGCTGCCACTGGTACACCTCTGGTATAACTGTATGGGATGCCACTGGTACACTTCTGGTATAACTTTATGGGTTGCCACTGGTACACTTCTCATGTAACTGTATGGGTTGGCATTGGTACACTTCTGGGATGACTGTATGGATTGCCCTTGATACAGCATTACATACTTTTGCAGTCTCAGTGCAGATTTTCTTTTGCTCTGTCATGTAGTCTTCTGGTAATATCTGTGTTTAATTTATGTAATGATTCTTGCAGGATTTGAGGGCAAACTTAATATGAGATAATGCTGGGGTCAAAAGGATATTGTGTATAAGGGGAGAAGCCTGATCTATGGATCCTAAGTCTGAAAAAACAAATCTGAAGTTGGATCCGAGACCCACCAGTTGAGAAAGAATGAAACAGGCAGCACAAATCTATCATTATGGTATGTACATAACATTCATTTTCTTTTAGTATCTTAGAGATCTTGCATTAATTGTAGATTATTTGAAATATCTGGTGTCCTCCATCCTGACACATACCCCATCTTATCATAATGTATGACCTGTGGGAGAATTCCCACTAATCTGTCTGCCATGATTGACATAAAACATTCATAATCATGGTCCAAGACTTTAATGAGTTATTAGAAAGAGCGTAATAGTGGGTCGTTCTCTTCTTTATATACCACAGCAACTATCCCTTCTTTTGAAGTTTCTCTACCTGTCAAAATAATAGTAAATAATTTGGTCCATAACAACATCTTCTCTTTATTAATTTCCCAGAATTCTATTGGAAATTCTTCACTACCTGGTGTTTGCCCTTTTGTCGGCTTCTTCCATATGTTCTCTTTTTCCTCCTGCTGCAGGTGCACTACAAGCTTCCTCTTATCCTTTACTGTTATCTCTGGCAGTTACCAATCTTTCTCCTTTTAACCTTCTACCGAGGACCTTTTTGCTATTGTATTCCTGTGAATAAAGATCCTCATAATAACTTACAAAACTCTCTAGTATTTCAGCTAACTGAACTTTTCCTTTGCTCGCTGTCTCCTCTTTTATCCAATATATTCCTCTGTCAGCCTCTTGCTAAGTCTTGCTGTCAAAACATTAAGAGATTTAGAATTACTGAAATTTATTTTCTCTTTCTTGTTTTTTTTTTTCTTCCACATCTTTTCATCTTTTTTTTTAATTTTCTCATCCCTGCAACATCAATCTAGTCTCTTTTCTCTCTGTTTGAACTAAGGTAACCTGTTCCTGAGTCTGTTCTATGTCTGTCAGCTCTTCTATCATAGCTCTCCTGCTTACTTGAGTCAGTTCTATGTCTGTCAGCCCTTCTATCATAGCTCTCCTACTTACCTGAGTCAGTTCTATGTCTGTCAGCTCTTCTATCATAGCTCTCCTACTTACCTGAGTCTGTTCTATGTCTAATACACAAAATGATGTTCTCATTTTGTGTATTAGAATTTGTGGAACTGTTGAAGGAGCGGAGGTGTTGTTTGTTTCTGTTCTATGTCTGTCAGCTCTTCTATCATAGCTCTCCTACTTACCTGAGTCTGTTCTATGTCTGTAAGCTCTTCTATCATATCATATATTCCTCTGTCAGCCTCTTGCTAAGTCTTGCTGTCAAAACATTAAGAGATTTAGAATTACTGAAATTTATTTTCTCTTTCTTGTTTTTTTTTTCTTCCACATCTTTTCATCTTTTTTTTTAATTTTCTCATCCCTGCAACATCAATCTAGTCTCTTTTCTCTCTGTTTGAACTAAGGTAACCTGTTCCTGAGTCTGTTCTATGTCTGTCAGCTCTTCTATCATAGCTCTCCTACTTACCTGAGTCTGTTCTATGTCTGTCAGCTCTTCTATCATAGCTCTCTTACTTACCTGAGTCAGTTCTATGTCTGTCAGCTCTTCTATCATAGCTCTCCTACTTACCTGAGTCTGTTCTATGTCTGCCAGCTCTTCTATCATAGCTCTCCTACTTACCTGAGTCTGTTCTATGTCTGTCAGCTCTTCTATCATAGCTCTCCTACTTAACTGAGTCTGTTCTATGTCGGTCAGCTTTTCTGTCACAGCTCTCTTACTTACCTGAGTCTGTTCTTTGTCTTTCAGCTCTTCTGTCATAGCTCTCCTACTTACCTGAGTCTGTTCTATGTCTGTCAGCTCTTCTATCATAGCTCTCCTACTTACCTGAGTCTGTTCTATGTCTGTCAGCTCTTCTGTCATAGCTCTCCTACTTACCTGAGTCTGTTCTATGTCTGTCAGCTCTTCTATCATAGCTCTGCTACTTACCTGAGTCTGTTCTATGTCTGTCAGCTCTTCTATCATAGCTCTGCTACTTACCTGAGTCTGTTCTATGTCTGTCAGCTCTTCTATCATAGCTCTGCTACTTACCTGAGTCTGTTCTATGTCTGTCAGCTCTTCTATCATAGCTCTGCTACTTACCTGAGTCTGTTCTATGTCTGTCAGCTCTTCTATCATAGCTCTGCTACTTACCTGAGTCTGTTCTATGTCTGTCAGCTCTTCTATCATAGCTCTCCTACTTACCTGAGTCTGTTCTATGTCTGTCAGCTCTTCTATCATAGCTCTCCTACTTACCTGAGTCTGTTCTATGTCTGTCAGCTCTTCTATCATAGCTCTCCTACTTACCTGAGTCTGTTCTATGTCTGTCAGCTCTTCTATCATAGCTCTCCTACTTACCTGAGTCTGTTCTATGTCTGTCAGCTCTTCTATCATAGCTCTCCTACTTACCTGAGTCTGTTCTATGTCTGTCAGCTCTTCAATTGTAGCTCTCCTACTTACTTGAGTCTGTTCTATGTCTGTCAGCTCTTCTATCATAGCTCTCCTACTTACCTGAGTCTGTTCTATGTCTGTCAGCTCTTCTATCATAGCTCTCCTACTTACCTGAGTCTGTTCTATGTCTGCAGCTCTTCTATCATAGCTCTCTTACTTACCTGAGTCAGTTCTATGTCTGTCAGCTCTTCTATCATAGCTCTCCTACTTACCTGAGTCTGTTCTATGTCTGCAGCTCTTCTATCATAGCTCTCCTACTTACCTGAGTCTGTTCTATGTCAGCTCTTCTATCATAGCTCTCCTACTTATTATCTTTGCAATTTTTTTTTGTTTTAACCATTCCTAAATATTTCCTTACTTTTTCTCAGTTTTCTGCATTCCATTCCTGCACTCCTCCAAATACTTCTGTAATTATCTTTCCTGTCTATTCCTCAGTTTCCAGTAAGTATCTTCGGAGCCTCAAATGTCTATCCATCTTCTCTACCTGCCTTAACTGCAGAGCTAGTGCTCATAATGCATGGTCTGAAAATGTCAAAGATTTGCAGTACATCTTTTTGACAGTCACCAAATTTTTCTTGTTCACATACGCCCTGTCTATCCTTATTCGTCTCTCATATTACTGTAAGCAATGGATGTACCAGGCTATGAAACCTCCTTTTTGCCCTCTCTTCCAAATGTCAAACCATCTCACTATGTTCGTATATGATTCCAAGAACTTACCTTCCATTAATTCATCTGTTTCTCGTTCCACTGTCCACTCTGTTAATCCATTCCAGTCCCCTATCACTAAGCATATCCCTTCCTGGAATGTCACTACTTTAGCTAATATTCCCATTGTTACCTTAATACTTGTTTTGAAGACAGCTATAATGATGCTACTGTTAACTGCATTCTCCTGCATACATCCCTTTCTTATCTTCTATTGCACCCTCCAATAAGGGTACCAGAACTTGTTAGAGATTTGGGATACATGGCTAGTGTTAAAAAGGCCCTTGTGGTTATTAGCCTAGTAAACACCTAAGAACCTGTTTATAATTTCTGCTTGCATACCACTTAATGCTCTCCTGCTTTCTAGAATTGAATTCAAGTAGCTCCTGAAAGGTGTCAATAATTCGAATAAACCAAGAAAGGCAATTACACAACCCTGGTATCTAGCTTTACTAATAAGCTGTGCAATGTAAAAGGACTTTCCTGTAATAGTGGAATTATGGTGATCAAAGGACAGTTTGTTATCCACATAGGTTCCCATGTGCCTAACTGCTGGATTGATTTTTGGTATGTGGTGTTGATGCGATAGTTAAAGGGGACATCATGCTTGCTGAAGGAGACTACTATACATGTTTGGCATTTAGTTTTAGTCCATCATTATAACAGCAGTTGTTTCTTTGGGAAAGGCCCTCTTGGAGGATCTCTGGAGAGTTTATGATTTATGAGGGCATCACATTTATAGTCATCTGAAAACTTAGTCAACCAGAAGCCCTTAATATTAACTCTGACATCCACAAACTTAATGTCAAAAGATGAGTAGCCCAAGGACTGAACTGTAGGGTACACCACTAGTGACAAACATTCAGAGGAGGTAGAACCTCCTACCCTAATTTCCAGTTTGCTATCCAAGGAGTTACAAAGGGATTAACATTTCACAGCGAGAGTTTATCAGCAGTACCTGGGTGTGGAATGGTATCAGATGCCGTTTCAAGGTCTAGATATGTGATGTGTACTGATTTCCCTCATCCATTGCTTCAGTAACCTTTCTGAAGACATCTCCAAGGCTATGAAGGCAGGATCTACCCTTAAAAAAAAACAAACTGGCTTGGGTCAAGACTTTTTGGGTTATCTGTGTCATTATTTATTAATTCCATAATGATGCAACCTCTGCATAGCCTTACAGATGAGGCTGGTCAGACTTGTGCGCATAATTACCTGGGTCCATTGAGGCCTTACTTTTGTACAAGGGGTGACTTTTGCCACCCTCCATTCATTCAGCACAAAGCTTGTTTGGAGCTAATATGAATAGCCTCTGTAGGGGGGTTGACAGGTCCTGTTTCAGACTAAACAGTAGGCAGTATGTTATGTTATTTGGCCCCATGAATGCAGTGTTCCTGGCCTTGGAAAGTGCTTTGAGGAATTTTTTTCTGAGCTTTGAGGAAGGTGTGCATGTGAGTATGTAATCTGGGAATGGAGGTGGCAGCATGGTTGAAATTAGGTCCAAATTTATCTGCAAGTAATTTGGCTATTTCCTGAGGATCTGTGAATGTGTCATCATTTGCTGTTAGCCCTGTAAAATGCTGGGCATTGCTTCTGACATTTCTAACATAGGTAAAGAAAAAGTTATGGTTGCCTTCTGCCTGAGTAGCTTTTTCTTTACTTCATATATATATTTTGTTGATTTGATCAGGTCTGCATTTCCTCATTAAGTTTACCAAGAGCATTTCTGACATCTTCAGTGTTACATTTATAAGTGCAGGCAATATTTTTTTTTCTTTTATTGTAGACCCTGTTTATATTTGGGTTCCACCATAGGGGTTATTTTTAAATTTGCCATTGTATTTACTTCAGAGGGGACAGCTGCATCTATGCAGCTATACACATCTGCATAGAATTTAGTGGTAAAGGATTCTACATATGCAGTGGGGTTATAAGTTTGGAAGGGGATGTTGAATTTCACTAGATAATCACATAGTTTTCGTTGATCAGCCTTTGCATAACCTATGAATACTGTGGAATTTGAAGATACTTTTAGTTTCAGTCTTATGATGAATGTGACTGATTTATTGTGGAATTCGAATAGAGAGGAACTTACAACTGTTGAGGAACAGAGCTGTCCCTTGTTGCTGAGAACCAAGTATACAATTTCATCTCCTCTAGTTGGGATGCAGACTAGCTGGCCTAGAGAGTTTACATTTATGAAGTTCAGATGTTTCGGAGCATAAATGTCAACAGAAGTGTAACTCTCCCAGTTGGTGAAGGGTTAGCTTAAGACCTCTTGGAGAATGTGTTTTCACCTAATGCATAGCACCCCCATACTTGTCAGGTAGGAGATGTGAGCCAAGGAGGTTAAAGATGGGATCTTATAGTTAGATATGATATGATAAGGGGTTTTGTTACTGGTACATTGGACATGGAGGAGTAGTTTTCCTGTCTACCAAGTCTGGAGGTGAAATTTTGTTTTACAAATACATAGACACCACCACCTTTAGTGCCTTTCTTTTTATTTTGGTGGGCCTGAATGCATGGTAGATGCTGAAACATTGCACTGATGGGGAGCTCTGAATGGTCGTGAGCCACAACTCCATGATAATGTATGTCTCAGTGCACTCCAGGGTAAGCAATGCCTGTAGGGAGTGAAGTTTTTTGTTGAGGCTCCTAACACTGAGTAGCAATAGCTTTATATTATCCTCATTCTGGTTTGTTAAGTATGAAGGCTTTGAAGACTGACATTGCCTAAAAAAGTCACTGTGGGGGTGAACAAGATTTCAACAAATATATGAAAGCTTTGGGAGACTGGTGCAGGCCATCCTTGGGAAAACAGGACTGCGTGCCGTCTCATCTCAGGCTGATATATATACTTGACCACTGTTGAATGACACCAGATGCTAAGCCAATTGTTAAAATCCATAATATTCTATTTGTAATGCAGAATAATTCTTAGTGATGGCAAAATGCTAGTCAAGGCTAGGTTCTTGCCTGAATTTGTCATGTATTTAGAGAGCTCCATCATGTCTCTCTTCAGTAAAGTATGTCTCAAGTTGTTTATTCCCACGTGCACTTTAACTGTGTAATATGTGCACTTGCACTGCATGATTTTAGAGTGCCTGTGTGATGTGGCAAATCATGGCATTATACATGCAGCTAATTGTGGCCCTCTGCTTACTCAGCCTGGTGAGTGGTGCATCAGTGTGTCTCACTATGGACTCACCTGTCTTACCCAGCCAGGTGAGTGGTGCATTAGTGTGTCTCTATGCAGTCACCTGTCTTACTCAGCCTTGTGAGTGGTGCATCAGTGTGTCTCGCTATGGAGTCACCTGTCTTAGCTTGGTGAGTGGTGCATGAGTATGTCTCATTATGGAGTCACCTGTCTTAGCCTGGTGAGTGGTGTATTCATGTGTCTCACTATGTAGTCACCTGTCTTGCTCAGCCTGGTCCGTCAGTGTTTTGTTACATTTTACTCACAACCTATTTGCTGTTGGTAGTGGCTTTATTTGAAATCTTTGCCTTCAATAATATTGTATAATTACATATATCACACACTGTGTCAGCTTGTTTAAGTAGTAAGTGGTTGTAAGCAAACATAGGATAATTGTTACATTGTCTCAGGACTCCCATATCAACCATGGTGGCAGCAGAGGTAGTTGGAAAACAGATCAATAGTTCCAGGTGCTTAGTAATGTGAGCTGAAGGGGGAAATAATACATTGAGCTTTGGTGTTGTTTAGTGGAGATAGTGCTGTTCTCAGTACCGCTGCATGCAGCAAGGAATCGGTGATGCTGTGTTCTTTCTTTCACCAAAAGCAAAGCGTAGCAGTAATCCTGAATTGCTTCTTGAGAAGTATTATTATTTATTTTATTATTTTATTATTTTATTTATTATTTTACATTTGTTGACCAGAAAAATCTGACCGTATGCATGTCCATTTTCAGTGGAGGCCCAGGGAGAAAAGCTCCACAGTAAAATTCAGGCAATTATTACAAGGAGAAAAGCTGCATAGTAAAATTCAAACAATCATTGTAAGGAATACAGAAGTGTTCAAATTCATAGAAAGTAACAGTATTAACATAGACAAGTAACATATTATACATATTTAGTTCAAGTTAACATATCAGGTACGAGGGTGACAGGTCAGTTTAAGGCAAAGTGAGATTCAGGTTTAACAGTATTGTTTAGAGTACACACAGATAATCAGTTTATGGATTAGATATTCCATACTGGTGAGGTAGTGTAAAATAGAGTAATGAGAGAGCTGGCCAGGTAGGTAGAGCGGAAAAAGTAACAGGGGGGTAGGTAGAGGGAAATAGTAACAGGGGAGAGATTTGGAAGGTTGAGAGGATGATAGGATATATATGAGAATCAGTAAAGTGAGGTATTAATATATGTAGTAGATGTAGGGGGTATAGAATATATGAAGTAGTTAATGGATAGCTAATTTAGAAATCTGGCAGTGGTATAAGTGAAAACGACTATGGTGTGGTATAGTGGATGGAGTTGGAAGAAACTAGAGTGGCTGTCAGTGTTGGAGATGAGGCTGTAGTAGTGGGAAAGGGAAGCAAGGGGGTGGAGGAGTTAGCCAGGTAGGGAACATGTGCAGATCCATGAGTGCTTTAGGTGTTCCTTCAAGAGTTTTTTAAATGTGGCCTTTGAGTCAGCTGAGGTAATAAAGGTGGGTAGGAAATCCCAGATTTTGCCAATGTAGTTGGGGAAGAGGGAGTCCCATGCTATGTTGTTTTTTGCAATCTTAATAATTTTTTTATTGCTGGAGTGGAGTTGCCTGGTATTGGCTTGGGGTACTAACAGATAAGCCAGTGATGGGGTTTTGTCTGAGAATAATAGGAGATTGTGGGCAAAGGATAGTTGATGATAGTTCAGGAGATTAGGGAATGCAAGCCAGTCAAGTTGTTTTAAGGATAGGCAGTGGTGGGCATGATGGGTCTATATCACATTATCAAAATTCCAAAATATCGAACACCATAAGCTCGACCTTGGAATCTCAAAATGTGATATACTCGAACACTCAGAACAGGGAATTTTTTCCAAGGGAAAAAAATTGCTGTTCCAAGAAAACACACACAACACAAGCACACCAAAATACATAATCCACACATACACACTTCACAAAACCCTACAGTAAACCATACATCCACTATTAGCTATCCACTTACCTTAACCCAACCCTAACCCTAAGTTCCCTAACTAACGCACACTCATCTTACCCGCTCCCTAACCATAAGGTCCCTAACGCACACTCACCTTACCCGCTGACTAACCCTAAGGTCCCTAACTATCACACACTCACCTTATCTGCTCCCTAACCCTAAGGTCCCTAACTAATGCACACTCACCTTACCCGGTCCCTAACCCTAAGGTCCCTAACTATCGCACACTCACCTTACCCGCTCCCTAACCCTAAGGTCCCTAACTATCACAAACTCACCTTAACTCAGTCCATTCGCACACTTATCTTAACCTGGTCCGTCACCTTCGCACCACAGTCGAGGAAGTAGTGAAGCCACAGAAATGGCCCACCAAATACTTTCCCTAGGAAAGTATTCGGTGTTCTGCAGCTTCGCTATTTTAAGTGTTCGCTGAATAGGGGTGTATAGTAGAACATTCAAAGTTTTAAAACTTTGATGTTCTAATATAGACCCGGGCATGATAGGGGGCACCTGTCACAAATTTTGCAATTTGATTATAGCAAGTGTTGAGTTTGGCAATTTTGATTTTGGGTAGGTTGGTTAGAATGGGTGAGGAATAGAATAGTGTAGAAAGAAGGTGAATCTGAGCAATTGTTATCTTAGCGGGTTGTGTTAGGAAGGGTTTATTTTTATATAGACTGCTCAGTTTTTAGTGGAAATTTTTAATGGTTTGGTTAATATGATGATCAAAATTTGAGGTTGTTATCGATGGTAACTCCTAGCTGTTTGGTGTGACAGGGGAGATGATGGTGCCATATTTGGAGACTATGTTAAACTGAATGTGTGTGGTGGTAGATTTGTTGTGTGAGAAAAATAATAGTTTTTTGGGGGTTTAGAATTAGGTGTTTGCTAAGAAACCAGTTTTCTGTGGTATGGAAGGCTTGTTGGGTTATAGAGAGAAGTGTCGGAGGGTCATTGGCTGAACAGGCAAGTGTAGAGTCATCAGCGTATTGTATAACTGCTGCATCCTGACAGATCATGTGAAGATTGTTGGTAAAAAAAGGAAAATAGGAGGGGGCCTAATATGGATCCTTGTGGGACCCTGGTGGTGATGGGAAGCAGTGAAGATAAGTTATTGTCCTACCGTACTGCTTGTTGTCTTCCTTGTAGGTAGTTCTGAAACCAAGCCAGGGTTTGGTTACTTAGGCTGAGGTCAGTAAGGGCATGTATCAGTTTGGGGTGATTGACCATATCATAGGCCTTATATGGCAGAAGTTAGTTTGCCTATGTGTTTGTTTTGATTGAGGAGGTTTGTGAATGAGAATAGGGCAGTGGTAGTAGGAGCTGACCTAAATCCATGCTGTGTAGGAGAGAGAAGTTGGTTGTTAAGCAGGTATGGCATGCATTGGTGTTAACCCAGAGTTGGTATTAACCCAGATGTTGCAGAATTTAGTACTCTTGCTATAGTCTTCTCTTGGTAGATTCTCGAGATAGAACTTACAGCAGCTGGACATAACAGAAAGCCAAGCTGCAAAAAGGACCTGAAGAAGTTCTCACCCAAGCTACAACCAGACGACTCAGTGACATCCCATACACATTCCCAGTCAGAGACACATAAACATGTAAACAAGTTATGGTGTTACTTCTTTTGTGAATTTGAAACTAAGACACAAAATTGGAAACAGTACTGAAACTAGTTTTAAAAGGAGAGTTTTGACAAAGATGCATTTTGAATATTCTGTCACAGAACAATAGGGTTACTGCATGCTGTGTGACAAGCAATTTTTTTTGTTTGTTTTGTAAAATTGAGTGCAACTTAAAAACAAAATTGTGCAGACACTTCCAGTTTAAAGACCTTTCTTACACCATTTAATAACCTTTTTGAGCTAGTCAAGATAGCTAAGTGAGCAGAGACAAAGGCTTGTGTGATTTTTCACTGCTTAAGCTCTTTCCTGCATCTTGCCCAAGATGGAGACAATACCATGTGACTTGCATTCCCTTAAGATTAAATAAATTCATAGGTACATAGGCTAATGACCACTCAGGCTTTTGTAAGTGTAGCCAAGCTTTCCAAATGTGTCCAGCAAATTTATGTTCCTTAGAGGTTATATTACAGGGTATACCTAATCTAAGTTAAGATTTGCAGGCTGCATCCATCCATCAGAAACATGGGAGTTAGACTCAGAGTATACCTCCGATTTTCCATCCAGTGGTCCAGGCTTCTCTTTCACATGGATCAGAGAAGGGGAATTCTCTGACACACATACATTGCCCTATTTATGTTGTAAGAAAAGTTTAAATCCCTAGATTGAATAATTCTGATATTATTCATTTTGCAGGAATCCAAAAGATCCATCAGAGTGGGATCCAAGGATGCCTTGTATGCCAGACATAGATCACTTTTCAAAAGTCTGTAGGAAAGAGTACAGAGATAGGGCTTTGAGGCAATCTATATGACATGCTGTTTATGCTCTATATTATTTTTGTGATTAACCTGTATGGACATTCCAGTGGCTGCCTATGCCTGGTCAGGTACATACTGAAGGAGGTGTTGTACTCAAAGATGGACCTGATGATGCACATGTGCAGTGGAATGATGACTTCCTTAGACCTAGATTCCATGCCCTTGCTTATAATTTGATTTCCTTACTACCTCAGATACATGCTGGTCAAAAGCCAGATTACTATTTACATATGTATCAAAATCCTTGCCTGCTGGTTCGACACTTAGGGGTGTGTTATCAATGAGGTAATTTGCTGAGGGGCTGGTTATTATTATGTATTTTTTAGCACTGAGTTTTAAGCTGTGGTTTTGGCAACATCATTTATCTGTGTCAGTGCTTCCTGTATGGTGTTAGTATCTAGGGAAGATTCTTTGAATGCTGTTAGTTTGCAATCATTTACAAATGTGGTCAGCCAGAGACCCTTAACATTGGCCTTGACTTCTGAGAAGCATATCTCAAAATAGAGTGGATGAAATACAGAGATGTGAGGGACTCCACAAGTGACTAGCCTCTTTAACCAGGTTATCTCCTAACTTCCTGGATCCTACCTGAGAGCCAGAGGGCTCCCCATTGCGTAACACATGGGTTTATGGCTACATCCATGAGTTTGTTTACAATGTTCATGTGGGGTATTATATCAAATGACTTATCCATGTGAAGGTAGGCAATATGGGAAATTTTACCCCCACCCATTTTCTTGATGACCTTCTCAGAGATGCCCAACAAGCTGAGTAGGCATGATCTTCTGTTGAAGAAACTAAACTATGTTGCATCCAGTGATTGAAGATTATCTATGTCCATATTTATCATTTTGTAATTATTCTTCAGACAGCAAATTAGAATTTATCTAGGGATTATTTTAGT
Organism: Protopterus annectens; assembly: GCF_019279795.1. NCBI lineage: Eukaryota > Metazoa > Chordata > Ceratodontiformes > Protopteridae > Protopterus > Protopterus annectens. The sequence continues at coordinate 1,767,552,135 of NC_056744.1, forward strand.
TAACAATATGGATGATATAATAAATTTAATTATAACAATTGCTTATCTTCTATTAGAAATCTTATAGTTAAATGGAAAAAAAAACCTTATGTTTACAATGGAAGAGACTCATGATTATTGAAATGCTCATTTTACCTAAAATGTTTTATATTATACAATTCACGTCATTAACACGTCCAAAAACATTAATAAAAGAATTCAACTCAATGGTTCAGAAGTTTTTGTGGTTTCCAAAAAACTAAGAGTAGCTTTTATACATCATATGAGGGACTGGTCCTCAGGAGGAATAGGTTTCCCTGATATAGAAATATATTTTATTTCTTCTGTGATGAAAACCTTTTCTTATTTAATCAATGAACAATTTTCAGCTAAATGGAAAATATTTCAAGTTCTTTGTTTTAACATGTTAGCATTATCTAATTCTGATTAACTGTTATTTATTTATTTGGGGTTTAAAAATCATTTTATTATGAATAAACTTCCAAAAAACTTTCCTTATGACATGTCACTCCTACTAATGGAACTTCAAAATTTTATCTTTAGAAATATAAATTATAAAACATGGATATATATCTTGTTTCCTATTGCTACACAAAAAATATTATTCCTACCTCAATCTCTTCCAACACGATTTTGCTTAAAGATAAGAATCTCATCAATTAGTCTCAGTTCTTTGCTGGGATGAACTAACTTCATTAGAATATCTAACAATTAAATATGATTTAAATAAAGCTTCAAGGTTATGACTACAATCATATAGACAATTTATGATTGACAAAATTAATTCATTTCCACTAAGCACAGGATCATCTGTTCTCATATTAATACATTTTCTGGTCATGATTACTCAACAGAACTCATTCAGTGAATGTAAGCTTTCAAAATTATATAGAATAATCAAAGGTGAAACTGAATATAATTTAGGGAACTATTAGAATTATTTCTCCTTAATAAATAATAATCCTTCTTTTGATGATGATAAGAAAATAATATTGGAATAATCTAAGTTGACTATCTCTTTGCTCAGATGGAGATTGCTTTACTGGAAATTTACGTAAAGGGTTTTCTACACACCCCATAAATTGGAACAGATTGGAAGAAAGGGGTATTATGTTGAAGATGTAAAATGGATACCAGATGGAGTGGACAAAATACAGAGATCTGAGGGACTCCACAAGTGACCATCCTCTTTAACCAGTTTATCCCCTAGCTTCCTGTATCCTATCTAAGAGCCAGAGGGTTCCCCATTACATAACATAGAGGTTTATGGCTACATTCATGAGTTTGTTTATAACAATTGAGTGGGGTATTATATCAAATGACTTAGCCAGGTGAAGGTAGGCAGTATGGAACATTTTGCCCTCACCCATTGTCTTGATGACCCTCTCAGAGATGCTCAACATGCTGAGGAGGCTGAACTTCTCTTGATGAAACTATACTGTGTTGGATCCAGTGTTTTAAGATTATCTTTGTCCTTATTTACCATTTCTATGATTATTCTTACCACTGTTTTCTGTATGAGACTACTCAGAATTTTGGGATTTTAACTCCTATGGTGTGTTTATGTCCACCTTGTGTAAATGGATGACATGCAGTTCTCCATTAGCTTAGTACAAAGTCTTTCTGGAGGCTGTGGTTAAACAATGTTTCCAGTGGTCCTGATAGGTCATGTTTCAGGCTTCTTAGGATGTATTCCCGTGATATTATCTGGGCCTATTGGTGCAGTATTTTTGGGTTTAGAGGGTGCATGCAACACCTGCTCCCTAGTGATAGATGGGATCTTTAGAAATATAAATTATAAAACATGGATATTTATCTTGTTTCCTATTGCTTACACAAAAAATATTATTCCTACCTCAATCTCTTCTAACATGATTTTGCTTAAAGATAATGCCATCTATTGGTCTCAGTTCTTTACTGGGATGATTTAACTTCATTAGAATATCTAACAATTAGATATGATTTAGATAAAGATTCGAGGTTACAACTACAATCATATAGACAATTTATGATTGATAAAATTAATTCATTTCCACTAAGCACAGGATCATCTGTTCAGAAATTAATACATTTTTTGGACATGCTTACTCAACAGAGCTCATTCAGTGAATGTAAGCTTTCAAAATTCTATCGAGTAATCAAAGGTGAAACTGAATGTAATTTAGGGAACTATTAGAATTATTTCTTCTTAATAAATATTAATCCTGGTGATGATAAGAAAATACTACTGGAATCATCTAAGATGACTACCTCTTCGCTCAGATGGAGATTGTTTTCTTGGAAATTTATGAAAAGGGTTTTCTACACACACCATAAATTGGAACAGATTGGAAGAAAAAGATATTATGTTGGAGATGTAAAATATATACCAGATGGAGCGGACAAAATACAGAGATCTGAGGGACTCCACAAGTGACCATCCTCTTTAACCAGTTTATCCCCTAATTTCCTATATCCTGAGAGTCAGAGGGCTCCCCATTACATAACATAGAGGGTTATGGCTACATCCATGAGTTTGTTTACAATTTTTGAGTGGGGTATTATATCAAATGACTTAGCCAGGTGAAGGTAGGCAGTATGGAACATTTTGCCCTCACCCATTGTCTTGATGACCCTCTCAGAGATGCTTAACATGTTAAGTAGGCTGATCTTCTCTTGATGAAACCAAACTGTGTTGGATCCAGTGTTTGAAGATTATCTATGTCCTTATTTACCATTTCTATGATTATTCATTCCACTGTTTTTTGTATGAGACTACTCAGAATTTTGGGACTTTAACTCCTCTGGTGTGTTTATGTCCACCTTATGTAAAGGGATGACATGCAGTTCTCCATGCATTCCTGTGATATTACATGGATATGTATCTTGTTTCCTATTGCTACACAAAAAATATTATTTCTACCTCAATCTCTTCTAACACGATTTTGCTTAAAGATAAGAATCTCATCTATTAGTCTCAGTTCTTCGCTGGGATGAACTAATTTCATTAGAATATCTAACAATTGGATATGATTTAAATAAAGATTCAAGGTTATGACTACAATCATATAGACAATTTATGATTGACAAAATTAAATCATTTCCAATAAGCACAGGATCATCTGTTCTCATATTGATACATTTTTGGTCATGATTACTCAACAGAACTCATTCAGTGAATGTAAGCCTTCAAAATTTTATAGAGTAATCAAAGGTGAAACTGAATGTAATTTAGGGAACTATTAGAATTATTTCTTCTTAATAAATAATAATCCTGATGATGATAAGAAAATAATATTGGAATCATCTAAGTTGACTACCTCTTTGCTCAGATGGAGATTCTTTTCTTGGAAATTTACGTAAAGGGATTTCTACACACCCCATAAATTGGAACAGATTGGAAAAAAAGGTATTATGTTCGAGATGTAAAACGGATACCAGATGGAGTGGACAAAATACAGAGATCTGAGGGACTCCACAAGTGACCATCCTCTTTAACCAGTTTATCCCCTAACTTCCTGTATCCTAACTGAGAGCCAGAGGGGTCCTCATTACATAACATAGAGATTTATGGCTACATTCATGAGTTTGTTTACAATGTTCGAGTGAGGTATTATATCAAATGACTTAGCCAGGTGAAGGTAGGCAGTATGGAACATTTTGCCCTCACTCATTCTCTTGATGACCCTCTCAGAGATGCTCAACATGCTGAGTAGGTTGATCTTCTCTTGATGAAACTATACTGTGTTGGATCCAGTGTTTGAAAATTAACTATGTCCTTATTTCCCATTTCTATGATTATTCGTTCCATTGTTTTTGCATGAGGCTACTCAGAATTTAGAGATTTTAACTCCTATGGTGTGTTTATGTCCACCTTGTGTAAATGGATGACATGCAGTTCTCCATTAGCTTAGTACAAAGTCTTTCTGGAGGCTGTGGTTAAACAATATCTCCAGTGGTCCTGATATGTCATGTTTCAGGCTTTTTAGGATGCATTCCCGTGATGTTATCTGGGCCTATTGGTGCAGTAATTTTGGCTTTAGAGGGTGCATGCAGCACCTGCTCCCTAGTGATAGATGGGAGGAAGATGTTTGATGGTATTTGCTAGAAGGCAAACAGGGAAGGGGGTAAACTCAAAGCTGAATTGTCTGACCAGCTGTTTTACTATATCATATGGCTCTCCATGTAAGCAGTTCCATTTTTCATTGGTTCTTCATATTGCTGTTTGTTCCTTTTAATGTTTCAGACATAGCTAAAGAAAGCCTTTTGGTTGCCCTTTGCCTGGGAAACTATGGTTATCTCAAATTTGGTTTTAGTAGATTTCATTTGACCTCTTAGTTGTTTAGATTGATGACCGTGTTTTTATCATGCTGGGCATAGTCTGTCCTAATCTTGGATGTCACTTTTTTCCTTTTGTTGTATAAGCTGCTTATGATTAGATTCCACCAGGGTAGTTTGTTTTTTGAGTGAACTCCAAGCTTATTTGTACTGGGCACAGCTGTCTCTATGCATTTATTGAAATGATTGTACAGCGTTTCTATGGACACTTCTGTATAGGCAGCTGTATTCCATGGGAGGGCTTGAAATGTGACATGTTATCACTTAGTAGTAGTAAGTCTGCCTTAGAAAACTTCCTAAATATTATGGGGTTAGCCCTGTGGGATATATACTACACTTAATTTGCACTGGGATGTTGTTGCGTCTTTCGGCTTTTCCCGATTAGGGTCGCCACAGCGGAACTCCGGTCCGCTAATGATTGGCAGTAGATTTTTACGTGCCGAGTTGCCAGCCCTGATGAACAATCTTCAACGAAGGTACGCCCTTCTCCACAGAGAAGATGCTCTAGCTGGGGATCGAACAGGACAACGTCTGGCTGTGAGTCGACAACACTACCGCAGCACCACTACCGCAGTCCTTTAATTGGCACAGGATACACAGACACATTTTCTGTTTTGCTTTTGTACAATAGCTTATTCATAGTGACTCCTTTAGGAGAGGCCAGAGCATTAGGATCATGTAATGCATGATTTTATATTGTCAGACTATTTTCCATGCACACACTTTTCTCTGATATGCTTCTCTTAATCAAGCAACAACCAAACAATACACGTACTTGTTTTTCATGGGCCTAAGAACTGTGATATGCTTATAATTGAGCACTATACAGGTTGATGTTCTCACACCTACAATCCAGTGATATCTTTCATAATGTGATTTATGTTTACATCAGGACCTAATGTCTTCCCCTGCCATGTAATACTGGTATAAATATTTGAATTAAATAAAGTTCCTGAGTTCAAATCCACTTGTATATCCTGGCCTAAGTGAACTCTTACCCATCCTGCAAAAAACAAAATTTAATGTGGAGTATATGTAATATATTAATTGTCTCCCAATGAGTGCTGAATTTGATGTGGTTGGTTCGTTTCAGTAGAGACAAATGTGGAAGAGATGATCCAGAAGGAGAAGGAACAAAATGCACGGGGTGACCTCTGTTCAGAAATGAAGGACTCAGCTAGAGCAGATAAGTCTGTTTTAAAATCCCACCTGCGTTATTTACTACTCAGAAATTACAACTAAGCTAGGGATTATATTAGCTAGCAATATGAATGATATAATAAATTTAATTATAACAATTGCTTATCTTCTATTAGAAATCTTATAGTTAAATGGGAAAAAAAAACTTTTGTTTACAATGGAAGAGAGACTCATGATTAGTGAAATGCTCATTTTACCTAAAATACTTTATATTATACAATCCACATCATTAACACGTCCAAAACCATTAATAAAAGAATTCAACTCAATGGTTCAGAAGTTTTTGTGGTTTCCAAAAATCAAGACTAGCTTTTATACATCATATGAGGGACCGGTTCTTAGGAGGAATAGGTTTCCCTGATATAGAAATATATTCTATCTCTACTGTGATGAAAACCTTTTCTTTATTAATCAATGACAATTTTCAGCTAAATGGAAAATATTTCAAGTTCTTTGTTTTAACATGTTAGCATTATCTAATTCTGATAAACTGTTAGTTTTTTAAAGAATCCATTTATTTGGGTTTTAAAAATCATTTTATTATGAATAAAATTTCAAAAAACTTTCCTTATGACGTCACTCCTATTGAAGGAATTTCAAAATTGTATCTTTAGAAATATAAATTATAAAACGTGGATATTTATCTTCTTTCTTATTGCTTACACAAAAAATATTATTCCTACCTCAATCTTTTCTAACACGATTTTGCTTAAAGATAAGAATCTCATCTATTGGTCTCAGTTCTTCGCTGGGATGAACTAACTTCATTAGAATATCTAACAATTAGATATGATTTAAGTAAAGATTCAAGGTTATGACTACAATCATATAGGCAATTTATGATTAATAAAATTAATTTGTTTCCACTAAGCACAGGCTCATCAGTTCTGAAATTAGTAAATGTTTTGGTCATGCTTACTCAACAGAGCTCATTCAGTGAATGTAAGCTTTCAAAATTCTATAGAGTAATCAAACTTGAATCTGAATGTAATTTAGGGAACTTTTAGAATTATTCCTCTTTAATAAATAATAATCCTTATTCTGATGATAATAAGAAAATAATACCGGAATCATCTAAGATGACTACCTCTTCGCTCAGATGGAGATTCTTTTCTTGGAAATTACGTAAAGGGTTTTCTACACACCCCATAAATTGGAACAGATTGGAAGAAAAGGGTATTATGTTGGAGATGTAAAACAGACACCAGATGGAGTGGACAAAATACAGAGATTTGAGGGACTCCACAAGTGACCATCCTCTTTAACCAGTTTATCCCCTAATTTCCTGTATCCTAACTGAGAGCCAGAGGGCTCCCCATTACATAACATAGTGGTTTATGGCTACATCCATGAGTTTGTTTACAATGTTTGAGTGGGGTATTATATCAAATGACTTAGCCAGGTGAAAGTAGGCAGTATGGAACATTTTGCCCTCACTCATTGTCTTGATGATCCTCTCAGAGATGCTCAACATGGTAAGTAGGCTGATCTTCTCTTGATGAAACCAAACTGTGTTGGATCCAGTGTTTGAAGATTATCTATGTCCTTATTTATCATGTCTATGATTATTCATTCCACTGTTTTTGTATGAGACTACTCAGAATTTTGGGATTTTAACTCCTATGGTGTGTTTATGTCCACCTTGTGTAAAGGGATGACATACACTTCTCCATTAGCTTAGTACAAAGTCTTTCTGGAGGCTGTGGTTAAACAAAGTCTCCAGTGATCCTGATAGGTAATGTTTCAGGCTTTTTAGGATGCATTCCTGTGATATTATCTGGGCCTATTGGTGCACCATAGTGGTAGATTGGAGGAAGATGTTTGATGGAATTTGCTGGGGGGCAAACAGGGAAGGGGGGTTCAAACCAAAGCTGAATTTTCTGACCACCAGTTTTGCTATATCTAATGGCTCTCCATGTAAGCAATTCCCTTTATAATCAGTTCTTCATATTGCTGTGTGTTCTTTTAATGTGTCCGACATAGCTAAAGAAAGCCTTGTGGTTACCCTTTGCCTGGGAAACTATGGTTATCTCAAATTTGGCTTTAGTAGATTTCATTTGACCTCTTAGTTGTTTGGACCAATGACAGTGTTTTTATCATGCTGGGCATAGCCTCTCCTAATCTTGGATGTTACTTTTTTCCTTTTGTTTTTTAAGCTGCTTATGATTAAATTCCACCAGGGTGGTTTGTTTTTTGAGTGAACTCCAAGCTTATTTGTGCTGGGCACAGCTGTCTCTATGCATTTATTGAAATGATTGTACAGTGTTTCTATGAACAGTTCTGTATAGGCAACTGTATTCCTTGGGAGGGCCTGCAATGTTGCCATGTTATCACTTAGGAGTAGGAAGTCTGCCTTAGAAAAGTTCCTAAATATTATGGGGTTAGCCCTGTGAGATATATACTACACCTGTTTGGCACTGGGATACACAGACAAATTTTCTCTTTTGCTTTTGTACAATAGTTTATTCACAGAGACTCCTTTAGGAGAGGGCAGATGATTAGGCTCATGTAATGCATGATGTTTTTTTGTCAGACTATTTTCCATACACACACTTTTCTCTGATATGCTTCTCTTAATCAAGCAACACCCAGACCATACACCTATTTGTTTTTCATGGGCCTAAGAACTGTGATATGCTTATAATGGAGTACTATACAGGTAGATGTTCTCAAACCTAGGATCCAGTGATATGTTTCATAAGGTGATTTATGTTTACCTTCAGGACCTAATGACTTCCCCTGCCATGTAATACTGGTATAAATATTTGAATGAAATAAAGTTCCCGAGATCAAGTCCAGTTGTTGTTTTTCCTGGCCTAAGTCATCTATTACCCATCCTACAAAAAACAAAATTTAATATTCATAGGTCCATAGGTAGGTACTAGGCTATCGGCCCAAGGGCCTACGTAAGCCAAGCCAGCAAGGTTCCCTGGCTTACTCCACCCAAGAAAGTTATTTTCCTGTGCCACTGTTGAGCAGAGACACAGAAGTGATCCCCGAGGTGTATTTCCTATTTTCCATCCACTCATCAAGATTTTTCTTGAAGAGTACTAATGAAGAACTTTGCTTGACATAGATGGGTAGCCTGTTCCAGAGTATGGGAAGTCTCTTGGATAGGAATCTATCCCTCCAGCATGTCCTGTTTATTGTGGTGACAAGGTTTAGGTCCCTAAACATGTAGCTCGGAGGGATTGGGATTTCTTTAGGTGTAGCATGTCCAACAGCTCTGGGTTTGACATAGCTTTATATGTTAGGCAAAGATCACCTTGGAGTAGGTGATATGCTACGGAGTAAAGCTGGATTTTTTTGATGTGGTCAGTGTAGGGCATTTGATTGAGTCCAGTAATCCTCTTTGTGAGGTACTTCTGTGGCCTTTCCAGCTGCTGCAGATGTCTTGTGAGGTACATTCTAAAAGGGGCATTGTACTCTATAATGGGTCTAATGAGTGTCGAGTAGAGGGGAACAATGACCTCTTTTTTCCTGGATGAGAACCCTTTTATGATGAGGTGTGCCACGTAGAAGGACTTCCTAACTACTGTGGCGATGTGACTATCAAAGGAGAGACTACAGTCCACCTTGGTCCCAAGGTCTCTTATCACATATTCGGTGTTAAGTAGATTGCTGCCTATGTGGTTGTTCATAGGTACAGAGTTTTTACCAAATGGGATGACACTGCACTTTTTGGAATTGAGCTTGAAGCCATGGCTCTGACACCAGGCATCTGTCTCCGTGAGGCCCTTCTGTAGGATGTCCACATCATTTGGGGACTTGACTATGGCTACTAGTTTGCAGTCATCTGCGAACTTCATTAGCCAGAGGCCTTCTGTGTTAAGCTGTACTTCAGAGAAGTAGATACCAAACAGGAGACTTCCCAAGACGGAACCCTGTGGTACTCCACTTGTCACTGGATTGAGGTCAGATTTGGAGTCTGCAACTTTTACAATGTGGGTTCTGTCAGTGAGCCAGTTGGCAACCCATCTTGTGACGTAGGGATTTATGCCTAGTTTAATGAGTTTAGCTATAATTCCAGAAAGGGGGATGGTGTTGAAAGCCTTGGCGAGGTCAAGATAGGCTGTGTGAACCACCTTACCCTCATCTACGGCTTTGGTGACTGCCTCAAAGAAGTTGATCAGGTTCAGGAGGCATGATCTGACTTTCACAAACCCGAACTGGGTGGGATCCAGAGTTTGGAGGTTATCAATGTCTTTGTTTATGAGTTCCATGATGATACGTTCCATGGCCTTGCAGACCAGGCTTGTCAGGCTAATAGGTTGATAGTTCCCGGGATCACTGGTGGCTCCCCCTTTGTGGAGTGGGATAACTGTTACTGTGCGCCATTCAGTGGGTACAAAGCCTGATGCAAGGCTATTATTGAACATGGTGCTTAAGTAGGGAGCCAGTTCGTTCTGAAGTTCATGTAAAATGCAACCTGGGATGTTGTCCGGCCCCATGGATGCTGTGTTTCTGGATTTAGAGAGTGCAGCTTTCACCTCTGTAGTTGTGATTACAGGGACTCTGCATTCTTCCTGTATAGATATGGGTCCTTTAGGGGGTGAGGGGGGTAAAGTTAGCACTGAACCTATCTGCCAGGATGTTGGCAATATCAGTTGGTCCTGTAATTTTCATTCCTTTGTGCTGTAACTCAGAGCAGATCAGATCTGGGTGTTGCCATTGAGATTCTTGACATAGCTATAGAATGTTTTGTGGCTGTCCTTAGAATTAGTGGTGATTTTATTTTCATAGCTAGCGTTGAAGGATCTTATAAGAGATCTCAGCTTCTTACTGAGGCTGACCAGGGAGCTCCTCCACTCATGGGATTTTACTCTCTTTTGCAACAGTTTCTTCCTTCTGTTGTACAGTTTGTTTATGGCAGGGGACCACCAGATTGGCTTCCTTTTTTTGGAGGCTAGCATCTTGGTTCTGTTTGGGCTAGCATGATCCATGCACTGATGTAAGTGCTTACAGAGTGCATTTATGTAGGGTTCAGCAGTTGTAATTGTATTGCCCATCTGCATGGGTGTCATGAAGTTCACCACTTCTGTCTTAAGAAGCATGAAGTTGGCTATGGAGAAATTTTTTTACTGTGGTTTCCTTAATGGAGGGTGGGGGTGGGATATGGATATTAAGGATGATTAGCTTATGGTCAGATTGGGCCAACGAGGAGTTGACTTCAGGTGTGGAACATCGGTCACTCATGTTGGTAATGACTTGGTCTAGGATATTGTTGCCCCTGGTGGGGGTGTGGATAAGTTGATCTAAGGCATTGGAGTTTATGAATTCCAGAAAGCGTTGCACTAAGGAGTTGGTACATGAGTAGTTTTCCCAGTTAATGGTGGGGTAGTTGAAGTCGCCCATTATTAGGGTGTTTGGTTGAACCCTAATATTTTCCAGTACATCAAGAAAAGAGGAGTGGGAATCCTGGGGCATGGTGGGGGATCTGTAGCAAGCTACAATTTGGATTGCAGTATTGCCCATAGTTAGTTGCACTTGCATAACCTCGGATGCATTATGCTGAGCAACTAGCCTGGAGGTGTGGATATTCTTAATTAATATGGACACACCTACACCTTTGGTGTTTCGGTCTAGGTTACATGGCCGAAAAGTGTGGCATGAGTTATAGCCTGGTAGTGCAGGGGTGCTCTCTGGAGCCTTGAACCAGGTCTCAGTCACTGCACAGATAGCGATGTTCTCCATTTTAAGGAGTGCCTCGAGTGAGTGCATTTTGAAATTTAGACTTCTAGCATTGAGGAGCATTACCCTCAGTTTTGGCTTGCCTGTTCCTGTTATGGTGGTGAATTTGTTATTTGTGGAGTATATGTAATATATTAATTGTCTCCCAATGTGTGCTGAATTTGATATGGTTGGTTTGTTTCAGTAGACACAAATACGGAAGAGATGATCCAGAAAGAGAAGGACCAAAATGCACAGAGTGACCTCTGTTCAGAATTGAAGGACTCAGCTAGAGCAGCTAAGTCTGTTTTAAAATCCCTTCTGCATTATTACTCAGAAATTACAACTTAACTAGGGATTAAATTAGCTAAAAATATGAATGATATAATAAATTTAATTATAACAATTGCTTATCTTCTATTAGAAATCTTACACTTAAATGGAAAAAACTTATGTTTTCAATGGAAGAGAGACTCATGATTATTGAAATGTTCATTTTACCTAAAATACTTTATTTTATACAATCCACGTCATTAACACATCCCAAAACATTAATAAAATAATTCAACTCAATGGTTCAGAAGTTTTTGTGGTTTCCAGAAAACCAAGAGTAGCTTTTATACATCATATGAGGGACTGGTCCTCAGGATGAATATCACAATTTTCAGCTAAATGGAAAATATTTCAAGTTCTTTGTTTTAACATGTTAGCATTATCTAATTCTGATAAACTGTTAGTTTTAAACAATCCATTTATTTGGGTTTTAAAAATCATTTTATTCTGAATAAACTTCCAAAAAAACTTTCCTTATGACATGTCATCCCTATTGAAGGAATTTCAAAATTTTATCTTTAGAAATATAAATTATAAAACATGGATATTTATCTTGTTTCCTATTGCTTACACAAAAAATAAATATTATTCATACCTCAATTTCTTCTAACACGATTTTGCTTAAAGATAAGAATCTCATTAATTGGTCTCAGATCTTCGCTGGGATGAACTAACTTCATTACAATATATAACAATTAGATATGATTTAAATAAAGATTAAAGGTTACGACTACAATCATATAGACAATTTATGATTGATAAAATTAATTCATTTTCACTAAGCACAGGATCATCTGTTCTCAAATTAATACATTTTTTGGTCATGCTTACTCAACAGAGCTCATCCAGTGAATGTAAACTTTCAAAATTCTATAGAGTAATCAAAGGTGAAACTGAATGTGATTTAGGCAACTATTAGAGTTATTTCTCCATAATAAATAATAATCCTTCTGATGATGATAAGAAAATAATATTGGAATCATCTAAGTTGACTACCTCTTCGCTCAGATGGAGATTGTTTTCTTGGAAATTTACGTAAAGGGTTTTCTACACACCCCATAAATTGGAACAGATTGGAAGAAAAGGGTATTATGTTAGAGATTTAAAATGGATACCAGATGGAGTGGACAAAATACAGAGATCTGAGGTACTCCACAAGTGACCATCCTCCTTAACCAGTTTATCCCCTAACTTCCTGTATCCTAACTGAGAGCCAGAGGGCTCGCACTTTTTCGCTTGTATTCAACTCAGCACAGCTCCTCGTGGTGTCCTGCAGAGTTCTACAAGCAGCAGAGAGCAAAAGAGTGACTTTTTCCTGATTTAAGTATTTTTTTCTGGCTTTTTGATTATTTACTGCTTAGCGACTGCATTTTCGCCTGTTTATACAGCTCTGCATTCTATTTAAACTGTTTTTGTGTTGATTAACTGTTTTGCACTTTTAAAAAAGTTATTTGTTGCTTAATTTTACCTGTAGGCTAACACACTCAAGTGCGCTAGCCATTTAAAAGCATTTATAGCATTTGCTGTCTGTTTTTCCTCTGCTTTCTGCAAAAAAAAAAAAATAAATAAATAAATAAATAAATAATCTTGTTTTCCCGCCTTACTGAACTAGAATAGTCCAGTCTTCAGAGTTTGCTGATCTCTGGGCTTTGGCTTGGTTCCTGTGCTATTCCATATCCTTATTTGGATAAAGGGAAGCTTCTTTGTTCACCAGTGGGAGTGGGGAGCACTGAGCAGCCTATTTGTCCCTAGAGCAGTGGTTCCAGCCAGAAGCTTGTAGTCTATTGGCCATTTTGAGTCAATTCCTAGCTCTTTTCAACCCCCTGCTATAAAGCCCGCTTTAGCGCACTTTTGCGTGATTTAGCGCGGAGTTGCCCATAGAGCACCATCGGGCAGCGCCGGTTAAACAAGGTTAAACTATTTCTGGCTCCGTAAAGTCTGCTCTTCAATTTTTCCCTTAGAACTTCTCTACTTGCAATCTAAACAGTCTATTCTCTATCTCAAAAGCTCAGCACATGCTTCTAAAGCATTTTTATATAGGTAAAGTACTTATATACAAAACAAAGTACTACATTAGCCTAGAATCCCCTTGAGTACCCATTTCCCTATAGGTCCCTTCTGACTCAGTTACACAGAAAACTTTTTCACTTTTTCTAGCATGTCGAAGGGTCAGTTGCTAGCGTCCTCTCCTGTTCAGCTGGTGAATCTGGGCATCTTGAGGCAGTGTTACAATTGCCTCATGTACACAGACAACCCACTCCTTCTCCCACAAAACACAAATACATGTGAGAGATGCAACTATATAGCCAAACTGGAGGCTGAGCTCTCTCAACTCAGGACTGGCAAGACCAGACAGGAGGAGAAGGAAACAACCCACACCACAAACCCAGTTTCACATAGAACTATCACAACTGCAAAACAAACACATAAACACACAAAGACATACTCGGAGGCACTGATCAAAAATCTACCAAAACTACAGAGGCCTCCAAAGCAGACACCCAAGCAACTGCCATCTCAAGACATAAGACATGCAACACATAGTTCTCAAAGTCAGTGTGCTAAACAGTCATAGCCCTTAAGGCCAAACACAATGCCAGACACACTTGTTATAGGTGACTCCATAGTCAGACACACTGACGTCCCACTCACCAGACTGAACAAGGAAAAGATCACAGTAAGCCGCCTGTCAGGCGCTAGAATCCGCCACATAACACAAGCACTCAGGTCACTCCACAGCAAGTACAAGTATGACTCAGTCATTGTCCATGCCGTGTGAGCGACCTGAGACGCACCTCCCTGGACTACATGAAAAGAGACATAGAGGAGCTCTCAGATTATGTAGCCCAGGCGGTATGACCCTGACCCTGAGCAGTATCCTACCCTCACCAAGAATGATGCCACAATACAGAGACAAAATGATCAGCTTTAATAATTGGCTTAATTACTGGTGTCATTCTAAGGGGATCAATGTCTGTCTGCCTGAGATGACATGCTTGACAAGCCACGCTGCTTAAGGGACGGCTTGCACCTGTCACCCTGGGCTTCCGGATATTGGCAAAGGCTCTGCCACCCCATAGTGCCTTTTTTAGGCAAGGCTCAAATGATAAACCTACCGCCCTAGAAAACAAAAATGGAGAAAAACTAAGGGTAATACTGCTCAATGCCAGAAGTCTAAACCTCAAGATGCGCCCTCAAGCCCTCCTCAGTATGGAGAACATCGATGTCTGTGCTGTGACTGAAACCTGGTTCAAGGCTCCTGAGAGCACCCCAGCACTATCAGGTTTTACCTCATATCATGCGTTCCGGCCTCAAAATCTGGACCGAACCACAAAAGGAGGGGGAGTATCCATATTCATAAAGGATACCCACACCTCCAGGTTAGTGGCAATGCATGAAGCATAGGAGACCATCCAGGTGCAATTAACCATAGGTAAAACTGCCCTACAGTTTGTAGCATGCTACAGACCACCTTCTCAAACTCAGGAAACCCACACAGCCTTCCTGAAGACACTGGAGAGTATGAATGTCTCTCCAAACAACATCATATTGGGTGACTTCAACTACCCAAACATAGACTGGGAACATTACTCAAGCCCCAACACCCTAGCCCAAAGGTTCCTGGAGTTCATAAACTCAAATGCTATGGAACAACTAGTGACCATTCCCACAAGAGGAGAAAATATACTAGACCTGATCATCACAAACATGGGGACAAAATGCTCCACACGGAAGTATATCCCTCATTGGTGAGATCAGACCATAAATTAATCTCATTGGAGATCCACATCCCGCCCCCACCCCAGCAAAAAGACCACAGTGAAGAACTTCTCAAAAGCAAACTTCACACTTCTTAAGACTGGAGTGGTATCCTTCAAGGCCCCCCCGAGCCAGTGGAAACCACAACCCACGCTGCTGAAACCCTTACAAATGCCTTCTACGAGCACCTCCAGGAATGTATGGATCAAGCAATCCCTAATAAAATCAAGACCCTTTCCACCAAAGGCAGGCACCCGGTCTGGTGGACCCCAGCCATAAACAAACTCTACAACAAGAGGAGAAAGCTACTACATGACAGAGCAAAATCCCTAAAAGGGAAGGCATCTCTGATCAATGCTAGCAAAAAACTACGATCACTCATAAAATCATCCAAGGCCAACTTTGAGAGAAAAATCGCTAATGACACAAAAGACAATCATAAGGCCTTCTTTAGCTATGTTAGAAACCTGGTGGAAACTCCCAGATATGCTCAGAATTAGTCCAAAATGATAAAAAAAATCACTGAACCCACAGACATTGCCAACATACTGGCAGACAGGTTCAGTGCAAATTTCTCCCCCCCCTCCCCCCCAAAAGGAGAAATATCTATCCCAGCAGAGTCTAGCCTCCCAAACATCTCAGATGCCCAGGTGAGAGCTGCTCTCTCTAAAGCAAAAAACACAGCATCAATGGGACCGGACGGTGTCCCCGGCTGTGTGCTACACAAACTCAATGAGGAATTAACCCACACATAAGGCTGCTGTTTAATCTTAGCCTTACTACAGGATACGTACCCAAAGAATGGCGTACGGCAACTGTGGTCCCACTCCACAAAAGCGGTGCTTCTACGGACCTTGGAAATTACCGCCCCATAAGCTTGACGAGCCTTGCCTGCAAAGCTATGGAAAGGATCATAATGGAACTCATAAAGACATTGGGGACCTACAGACTCTGGATCCTACCCAATTTGGCTTTGTCAAGGGCAGATCCTGCCTCTTGAACTTGGTCGACTTTTTCGAAACAGTCACTAAGGCCATTGATGAGGGTAAGGCAGTTCACACAGCCTACCTTGACCTAGCAAAACCGTTCGACACAATACCCCACTCGGGCATCATAGAAAAGCTCACCAGCTTAGATGTAAACCCATATGTCACAAGATGGGTTGCAAACTGGCTCAAGGACAGAACACACAGGGTTAGAGTTGCTGGTGCCATGTCAGACTCTAAGCGGGTCACGAGTGTCCCACAGGGCTCAGTCCTGGGCCCCCTCTTGTTCGGCATTTATTTTTCTGAAGTGCAGGCAAACATAGGGGGATTGTGGCTGACAAAATTTGCAGATGACTACAAACTGGGCACCATAATTGACACTCCATCAGACACAGACATCCTCCAGAGAGGTCTCATAGAAATGGATAACTGGTGCCAGAGCCATGGCCTTAAGCTAAATGCCAAAAAATGTATAGTCATACCCTTTGGGAAAAACAAGGCAACCCCTAATTACCACATAGGTGGTAATCCATTAAACATGGAAGAAGTTATCAGGGACCTGGGGACCCAAGTTGACAGTAACCTCTCTTTTGACACTCACATTGCCAAAGTGGTTAGGAAGACCTTCTACATTGCCCACCTGATCATGAAGGATTCACATCCAGATCAGGAGAGGTCATTGTACCCCTGTACTCTTCACTTATCAGACCAATGATTGAGTACAACGCCCCATTCGGAATGTACCTTACCCGACACCTGCAGCAGTTGGAAAGACTCCAAAAGTTCCTCACCAAAAGGATAAAGGGGCTCAAACATATGTCATACGATGCCCGACTGAAGAAACTCCAGCTCTATTCAGTCTCATACCATCTGCTCAGAGGTGATCTGTGCCTGACAGACAAGGCCATGTCCAACCCGGAATTAATGGACATGCTCCACCTCAAAAAATCCAAATCCACCAGAGCCACGAGAGCAAGAGACTTAAACCTCAACACGGATATAAATAGGACGTGCTGGAGGGACAGATTCATCACCCAGAGACTCCCTACACTATGGAACAGAATCCCAGTCCATGTGAGGCAGAGCCCCTCACTGACTCTGTTCAAGAGAAATCTTGACGAGTGGATGGGAGATCGTAGGTTTACCCCGGGAATCATCTTTGTGTCACTGCTGGACAGAGGCACAGCAAACTAATGGGTATAGTATTCTCATCCTAAGGGGTGGTGAAAGCCACACACACTCTGGCTAGGCTTATAAATGCCCTAGGGCAGATAGCCTAGTATGAACCTATGAACCTATGAACATAACATAGAGGTTTATGGCTACATCCATGAGTTTGTTTGCAATATTCAAGTGAGGTATTATATCAAATGACTTAGCCAGGTGAAGGTAGGCAGTGTGGAACATTTTGCCCTCACCCATTGTCCTGATGACCCTCTCAGAGACAAAACATTTTGAGTAGGCTGATCTTCTCTTGATGAAACCAAACTGTGTTGGATCCAGTGTTTGAAGATTATCTTTGTCCTTATTTACCATTTCTACGATTATTCTTTCCACTGTTTTTTTGTATGAGACTACTCAGAATTTTTGGATTTTAACTCCTATGGTGTGCTTATATCCACCTTGTGTAAAGGGATGACATGCAGTTCTCCATTAGCTTAGTACAAAGTCTTTCTGGATTCTGTGGTTAAATAATGTCTCCAGTGGTCCTGATAAGTCATGTTTCAGGCATTTTAGGATGCATTCCTATGATATTATCTGGGCTTATTGGTGCAGTATTTTTGGCTTTAGAAGGTGCATGCAACACCTGCTCCCAAGTGATAAATGGGAGGAAGATGTTTGATGGTATTTGCTGGGGGGCAAACAGGGAAGGGGGGTAAAACCAAAGCTGAATTGGCCGGCCAGGAATTTTGCTATATCTTATGGCACTCCATGTAAGCAGTTCCCTTTATAATCAGTTCTTCATATTGCTGTGTGTTCCTTTTAATGTTTCAGACATAGCTAAAGAAAGCCTTGTGGTTGCCCTTTGCCTGGGAAACTATTGTTATCTCAAATTTGGTTTTAGTAGATTTCATTTGACCTCTTAGTTGTTTAGATTGATGACCGTGTTTTTATCATGCTGGGCATAGTCTCTCCTAATCTTGGATGTTACTTTTTTCCTTTTGTTGTATAAGCTGCTTATGATTAGATTCCACTAGGGTAGTTTTTTTTTTTTGAGTGAACTCCAAGCTTATTTGTACTGGGCACAGCTGTCTCTATGCATTTATTGAAATGATTGTACAGTTTTTCTATGAACACTTCTGTATGGGCAGCTGTATTCCTTGGGAGGGCTTGACTTTTGGAACATACTTTTGGCCAATGATCAACTAAGAGAATTCTTAGGACCAAAATGTCAGTTTTTATATAGACGTGGCAAAACATTGGGTGCTCTGTTCTTTCACTATAAGAACAAGGAAAGTGGGGGAGCCATTTACAAACAAATGACCATGGCTGGAGACCAACTTTTGGGTACCTTTCCATGGGGACATTGTGGATCCTGTCAACAAGTTAGTAAACTTAAACAATTTACTAGTGCAAATACAAGTAGAGTTTATGATTCCAAAGTTTTTGGAAACTGTAGCAGTAGTTGGGTTATCTATTTGGCCACCTGCCAGTGTTCTGCCTTTTATGTTGATCAAAGTTCTCGTTCATTGAGAACCCATGAATGAGCACAAGAGGGACATCAAAACAAAAAAGAGAGCAATGCCCTCTATAGACATACCCTCAAGCATCATAATGCCAAATTCATGTTCATGATCATAGATTGAATTACTGGAGACAGAAGTAACTTACAAGGTTGGCACAGCATCCTCAATCATAAAGAAAAGTATTGAATCATTAACCTTGGGGCACTATTTTCCCCTGGTCTTAATGGTCATCTGTGAACTGCTATAAACATATGCAGGATATTTTTTAAGGATGTTGTGCAATGTGAACAAGCTTCCTGACTTTACGTATATTTTTGGAAATGTATTTTGTGTATACCACATGATGTCATTTATACTATTTCACATATACCATATTTTTGCTTGGTATAAATATTTAAAGATTATTATTGGTAGTCCAGGAATTATCTGACCAGCAGGTTCAATGGATATGAGTGTAGACACATCTTTATATTGCAAAAATTTTTATGTATATAGTCTTACCTAGACAATTATCTATGTACTTATACTTCAAACAGCAATATATATATCTATTATGTTTACACATTATATTTTTATATATTATTGTTAATTATACTGGAGCTTAATTACTTAGACTAACTTTGTTTATTTATGTATAGACCAACTAGATGTATACTTCAATTAATTAACATATGGTATATGCATCATATCAAATGTATATATTTTTTGGTTTAATTATATTTTTGGTTTAAAGAATATTGGTATGCCTTGTCACTACATAGTATCAACCTGTTGTTATCCGAATTTCTCTTATCCTGTTTACAATATAGTGTAATTTTAAATGTGTGAATTATTTTGAGTGGGAACATACCATGTGTCCCATTGGTTGGGGTAGAGTATAAATATTCATTACCTGCCTGTATGCAACATTGACTTTTTCACTGAAGAAGGTTGTTTTTGAAACCGGTTTGAACAAGAAGTTATGTGTTTCATCAATAAAATACTTCAATTTTTCCTTTTTTTGGAGTCCAGTGTTTGAGTATCACATTTGCTGGCCATTGGTGTTTGTTCTTGAATGGTTGGGCCGTGCATACCATATGAGTAAAGCATAGAGTTCAGGGCTTGACTTTTTGGCATGTTATCACTAAGTAGTAGGAAGTCTGCCTTAGAAAAGTTCCTAAATATTATGGGGTTAGCCCTGTGAGATATATACTACACCTAACTGGCACTGGGATATACAGACAAATTTTCTCTTTTTCTTTTGTACAATAAATTATTCACAGAAATTCCTTTAGGAGAGGCCAGAGGATTAGGATCATGTAATGCATGATGTTATTTTGTCAGACTATTTTCCATACACACACCTTTCTCTGATATGCTTCTCTTAATCAAGCAACACCCAGACCATACACGTACTTGTTTTTCATGGGCCTAAGAAATTTGATATGCTTATAATTGAGTACTATACAGGCTGATGTTCTCAAACCCAGGATCCAGTGATAGGTTTCATAATGTGATTTATGTTTACATTCAGGACCCCTGCCATGTAATACTGGTATAAATATTTGAATTAATTAAAGCTCCTGAGTTCAAGTCCAGTTGTTGATTTTCCTGGCTTAAGTCAACTCTTACTCATCCTGCAACAAACAAATTTGAATGCAGGGTATATACAATATACTAATCCACTCCAATGAGTGCTGAATTTGATATGGTTGGTTTATTTCTGTAGACACAAACACGGAAGAGATGATCCAGAAAGAGAAGGAGCAAAATGCACAGGGTGACCCCTGTTTAGAAATGAAGGACTCAGCTAGAGCAGGTAAGTCTGTTTTAAAATCCCATCTGCGTTATTACTCAGAATTTACAACTTATCTAAAGATTATTTTAGCTAACAATATGAATGATATAATAAATTTAATTATAACAATTGCTTATCTTTTATTAGAAATCTTATAGTTAAATGGAAAAAAACTTCTGTTTACAATGGAAGAGACTCATGATTATTGAAATGATCATTTTACCTAAAATACTTTATATTATACAATCCACGTCATTAACACATCCAAAAACATTAATAAAAGAATTCAACTCAATGGTTCAGACGTTTTTGTGGTTTCCAAAAAAAGCAAGAGTAGCTTTTATACATCATATGAGGGGCTGGTCCTTAGGAGGAATAAGTTTCCCTGATATAGAAATATATTCTATTTCTTCTGTGATGAAAACATTTTCTTTTTTAATCAATGAACAATTTTCAGCTAAATGGAAAACATTTTGAGTTCTTTTGTTTAACATGTTAGCATTATCTAATTCTGATAAGCTGTTAGTTTTAAACAATCCATTTATTTGGGTTTTAAAAATCATTTTATTATGAATAAACTTCCAAAAAACATTCCTTATGACATGCCACTCATATAGAAGCAATTTCAAAAGTTTATCTTAAGAAATATAAATTATAAAACGTGGATATTTATCCGATTTCCTATTGCTTACACAAAAAATATTATTCCTACCTCAATCTCTTCTAATACGATTTTGCTTAAAGATTAGAATCTCATCTATTGGTCTCAGTTCTTTGCTGGGATGAACTAACTTCATTAGAATATCTAACAATTATATATGATTTAAATAAATATTCAAGGTTACCACTACAATCATATAGACAATTTATGATTGATAAAATTAATTCATTTCCACTAAGCACAGAATCATCTGTTCTCAAATTAATACATGTTTTGGTCATACTTACTCAACAGAGCTCATTCAGTGAATGTACTTTCAAAGTTCTATAGAGTAATCAAGGGTGGAACGGAATGTAATTTAGGTAACTATTAGAATTATTTCTCCTTAATAAATAATAATACTTCTGTTGATGATAAAAAATTATATTGGAATCATCTAAGTTGACTACCTTTTTGCTCAGATGGAGATTGTTTTCTTGGAAATTTACGTAAAGGGTTTTCTACACACCCCATACATTGGAACAGATTGGAAGAAAGGGGTATTATGTTGGAGATGTAAAATGGATACCAGATGGAGTGGACAAAATACAAAGATCTGAGTGACTCCACAAGTGACCATCCTCTTTAACCAGTTTATCCCCTAACGTCCTGTATCCGAACTGAGAGCCAGAGGGGTCCCCATTACATAACATAGAGGTTTATGGCTACATCCATGAGTTTGTTTACAATATTTGAGTGGGGTATTTATATCAAATGACTTAGCCAGGTGACGGTAGGCAGTATGGAACATTTTGCCCTCACCCATTCTTCTGATGACCCTCTCAGAGATGCTCAACATGCTGAGTAGGCTGATCTTCTCTTGATGAAACAATACTGTGTTGGATCCAGTGTTTGAAAATTAACTATGTCCTTATTTACCATTTCTATGATTATTCTTTCCAGTGTTTTTTGTATGAGACTACTCAGAATTTTGGGATTTTAACTCCTATGGTGTGCTTATGTCCACCTTGTGTAAATGGATGACATGCAGTTCTCCATTAGCTTAGTACAAAGTCTTTCGGGAGGCTGTGGTTAAACAATGTCTCCAGTAGTCCTGATAGGTTGTGTTTCAGGCTTTTTAGGATGCATTCCTATGACATTATCTGGGCCTATTGTTGCAGTATTTTTGGCTTTAGAGGGGGCATGAAACTTCTGCTCCCTAGTAATAGATGGAAGGAAGATGTTTGATGGTATTTGCTAGGGGGCAAACAAGGAAGGGGGTTAAAACCAAAGCTGAATTTGACTGCCAGCAGTTTTACTATATCTTATGGCTTTCCATGTAAGCAGTTCCTTTTATAATCAGTTCTCACATTGCTGTGTGTTCCTTTTAATGTTTCAGACATAGCTAAAGAAAGCCTTGTGGTTGCCCTTTGCCTGTGAAACTGTCATTATCTCAAATTTGGCTTTAGTAGATTTCATTTGACCTCTTAGTTGTTTAGATTGATGACAGTGTCTTTATCATGCTGGGCATAGCCTCTCCTAATCTTGGATGTCACTTTTTTCCATTTGTTGTATAAGCTGCTTATTATTAGATTACATCAGGGTGGCTTGTTTTTTGAGTGAACTCCAAGCTTAATTGTGCTAGGTACAGCTGTCTCTATGCATTTATTGAAATGATTGTACAGTTTTTCTATGAACACTTCTGTATGGGCAGCTGTATTATTTGGGAGGGCTTGACTTTTGGAACATACTTTTGGCCAATGATGAACTAAGAGAATTCTTAGGACCAAAATGTCAGTTTTTATATAGACGTGGCAAAACATTGGGTGCTCTGTTCTTTGACTATAAGAACAAGGAAAGTGGGGGAGCCATTTACAAACAAATGACCATGGCTGGAGACCAACTTTTGGGTACCTTTCCATGGGGACATTGTGGATCCTGTCAACAAGTTAGTAAACTTAAACAATTTACTAGTGCAAATACAAGTAGAGTTTATGATTCCAAAGTTTTTGGAAACTGTAGCAGTAGTTGGGTTATCTATTTGGCCACCTGCCAGTGTTCTGCCTTTTATGTTGATCAAAGTTCTCGTTCATTGAGAACCCGTATGAATGAGCACAAGAGGGACATCAAAAACAAAAAGAGAGCAATGCCCTCTATAGACATACCCTCAAGCATCATAATGCCAAATTCATGTTCATGATCATAGATTGAATTACTGGAGACAGAAGTAACTTACAAGGTTGGCACAGCATCCTCAATCATAAAGAAAAGTATTGAATCATTAACCTTGGGGCACTATTTTCCCTGGTCTTAATGGTCATCTGTGAACTGCTATAAACATATGCAGGATATTTTTTAAGGATGTTGTGCAATGTGAACAAGCTTCCTGACTTTTCATATATTTTTGGAAATGTATTTTGTGTATACCACATGATATCATTTATACTATTTCACATATACCATATTTTTGATTGGTATAAATATTTAAAGATTATTATTGGTAGTCCAGGAATTATCTGACCAGCAGGTTCAATGGATATGAGTGTAGACACATCTTTATATTGTAAAAATTTTTATGTATATAGTCTTACCTAGACAATTATCTATATACTTATACTTCAAGCAGCAATATATATATCTATTATGTTTACACATTATATTTTTATATATTATTGTTAATTATACTGGAGCTTAATTACTTAGACTAACTTTGTTTATTTATGTATAGACCTACTAGATGTATACTTCAATTAATTAACATATGGTATATGCATCATATCAAATGTATATATTTTTTGGTTTAATTATATTTTTGGTTTAAAGAATATTGGTATGCCTTGTCACTACATAGTATCAACCTGTTGTTATCCGAATTTCTCTTATCCCGTTTACAATATAGTGTAATTTTAAATGTGTGAATTATTTTGAGTGGGAACATACCATGTGTCCCATTGGTTGGGGTAGTGTATAAATATTCATTACTTGCCTGTATGCAACATTGACTTTTTCACTGAAGAAGGTTGTTTAGCCGAAACCAGTTTGAACAAGAAGTTATGTGTTTCATCAATAAAATACTTCAATTTTTCCTTTTTTTGGAGTCCAGTGTTTGAGTATCACATTTGCTGGCCATTGGTGTTTGTTCTTGAATGGTTGGGCCGTGTATACCATATGAGTAAAGCATAGAATTCAGGGCTTGACTTTTTGGCATGTTATCACTAAGTAGTAGGAAGTCTGCCTTAGAAAAGTTCCTAAATATTATGGGGTTAGCCCTGTGAGATATATACTACACCTAACTGGCACTGGGATATACAGACAAATTTTCTCTTTTTCTTTTGTACAATAAATTATTCACAGAAATTCCTTTAGGAGAGGCCAGAGGATTAGGATCATGTAATGCATGATGTTATTTTGTCAGACTATTTTCCATACACACACCTTTCTCTGATATGCTTCTCTTAATCAAGCAACACCCAGACCATACACGTACTTGTTTTTCATGGGCCTAAGAACTTTGATATGCTTATAATTGAGTACTATACAGGCTGATGTTCTCAAACCCAGGATCCAGTGATAGGTTTCATAATGTGATTTATGTTTACATTCAGGACCCCTGCCATGTAATACTGGTATAAATATTTGAATTAATTAAATCTCCTGAGTTCAAGTCCAGTTGTTGATTTTCCTGGCTTAAGTCAACTCTTACTCATCCTGCAACAAACAAATTTGAATGCAGGGTATATACAATATACTAATCCACTCCAATGAGTGCTGAATTTGATATGGTTGGTTTATTTCTGTAGACACAAACACGGAAGAGATGATCCAGAAAGAGAAGGAGCAAAATGCACAGGGTGACCCCTGTTTAGAAATGAAGGACTCAGCTAGAGCAGGTAAGTCTGTTTTAAAATCCCATCTGCGTTATTACTCAGAATTTACAACTTATCTAAAGATTATTTTAGCTAACAATATGAATGATATAATAAATTTAATTATAACAATTGCTTATCTTTTATTAGAAATCTTATAGTTAAATGGAAAAAACTTCTGTTTACAATGGAAGACAACTCATGATTATTGAAATGATCATTTTACCTAAAATACTTTATATTATACAATCCACGTCATTAACACATCCAAAAACATTAATAAAAGAATTCAACTCAATGGTTCAGACGTTTTTGTGGTTTCCAAAAAAAGCAAGAGTAGCTTTTATACATCATATGAGGGGCTGGTCCTTAGGAGGAATAAGTTTCCCTGATATAGAAATATATTCTATTTCTTCTGTGATGAAAACGTTTTCTTTTTTAATCAATGAACAATTTTCAGCTAAATGGAAAACATTTCGAGTTCTTTTGTTTAACATGTTAGCATTATCTAATTCTGATAAACTGTTAGTTTTAAACAATCCATTTATTTGGGTTTTAAAAATCATTTTATTATGAATAAACTTCCAAAAAACATTCCTTATGACATGCCACTCATATAGAAGCAATTTCAAAAGTTTATCTTAAGAAATATAAATTATAAAACGTGGATATTTATCCGATTTCCTATTGCTTACACAAAAAATATTATTCCTACCTCAATCTCTTCTAATACGATTTTGCTTAAAGATTAGAATCTCATCTATTGGTCTCAGTTCTTTGCTGGGATGAACTAACTTCATTAGAATATCTAACAATTATATATGATTTAAATAAAGATTCAAGGTTACCACTACAATCATATAGACAATTTATGATTGATAAAATTAATTCATTTCCACTAAGCACAGAATCATCTGTTCTCAAATTAATACATGTTTTGGTCATACTTACTCAACAGAGCTCATTCAGTGAATGTACTTTCAAAGTTCTATAGAGTAATCAAGGGTGGAACGGAATGTAATTTAGGTAACTATTAGAATTATTTCTCCTTAATAAATAATAATACTTCTGTTGATGATAAAAAATTATATTGGAATCATCTAAGTTGACTACCTTTTTGCTCAGATGGAGATTGTTTTCTTGGAAATTTACGTAAAGGGTTTTCTACACACCCCATACATTGAAACAGATTGGAAGAAAAGGGTATTATGTTGGAGATGTAAAATGGATACCAGATGGAGTGGACAAAATACAGAGATCTGAGTGACTCCACAAGTGACCATCCTCTTTAACCAGTTTATCCCTTAACGTCCTGTATCCGAACTGAGAGCCAGAGGGGTCCCCATTACATAACATAGAGGTTTATGGCTACATCCATGAGTTTGTTTACAATATTTGAGTGGGGTATTTATATCAAATGACTTAGCCAGGTGACGGTAGGCAGTATGGAACATTTTGCCCTCACCCATTCTTCTGATGACCCTCTCAGAGATGCTCAACATGCTGAGTAGGCTGATCTTCTCTTGATGAAACAATACTGTGTTGGATCCAGTGTTTGAAAATTAACTATGTCCTTATTTACCATTTCTATGATTATTCTTTCCACTGTTTTTTGTATGAGACTACTCAGAATTTTGGGATTTTAACTCCTATGGTGTGCTTATGTCCACCTTGTGTAAATGGATGACATGCAGTTCTCCATTAGCTTAGTACAAAGTCTTTTGGGAGGCTGTGGTTAAACAATGTCTCCAGTAGTCCTGATAGGTTGTGTTTCAGGCTTTTTAGGATGCATTCCTATGATATTATCTGGGCCTATTGTTGCAGTATTTTTGGCTTTAGAGGGGGCATGAAACTTCTGCTCCCTAGTAATAGATGGGAGGAAGATGTTTGATGGTATTTGCTAGGGGGCAAACAAGGAAGGGGGTTAAAACCAAAGCTGAATTTGACTGCCAGCAGTTTTACTATATCTTATGGCTTTCCATGTAAGCAGTTCCTTTTATAATCAGTTCTCACATTGCTGTGTGTTCCTTTTAATGTTTCAGACATAGCTAAAGAAAGCCTTGTGGTTGCCCTTTGCCTGTGAAACTGTCATTATCTCAAATTTGGCTTTAGTAGATTTCATTTGACCTCTTAGTTGTTTAGATTGATGACAGTGTCTTTATCATGCTGGGCATAGCCTCCTAATCTTGGATGTCACTTTTTTCCATTTGTTGTATAAGCTGCTTATTATTAGATTACATCAGGGTGGCTTGTTTTTTGAGTGAACTCCAAGCTTAATTGTGCTAGGTACAGCTGTCTCTATGCATTTATTGAAATGATTGTACAGTTTTTCTATGAACACTTCTGTATGGGCAGCTGTATTCCTTGGGAGGGCTTGACTTTTGGAACATACTTTTGGCCAATGATCAACTAAGAGAATTCTTAGGACCAAAATGTCAGTTTTTATATAGACGTGGCAGAACATTGGGTGCTCTGTTCTTTCACTATAAGAACAAGGAAAGTGGGGGAGCCATTTACAAACAAATGACCATGGCTGGAGACCAACTTTTGGGTACCTTTCCATGGGGACATTGTGGATCCTGTCAACAAGTTAGTAAACTTAAACAATTTACTAGTGCAAATACAAGTAGAGTTTATGATTCCAAAGTTTTTGGAAACTGTAGCAGTAGTTGGGTTATCTATTTGGCCACCTGCCAGTGTTCTGCCTTTTATGTTGATCAAAGTTCTCGTTCATTGAGAACCCGTATGAATGAGCACAAGAGGGACATCAAAAACAAAAAAGAGCAATGCCCTCTATAGACATACCCTCAAGCATCATAATGCCAAATTCATGTTCATGATCATAGATTGAATTACTGGAGACAGAAGTAACTTACAAGGTTGGCACAGCATCCTCAATCATAAAGAAAAGTATTGAATCATTAACCTTGGGGCACTATTTTCCCCTGGTCTTAATGGTCATCTGTGAACTGCTATAAACATATGCAGGATATTTTTTAAGGATGTTGTGCAATGTGAACAAGCTTCCTGACTTTTCATATATTTTTGGAAATGTATTTTGTGTATACCACATGATATCATTTATACTATTTCACATATACCATATTTTTGATTGGTATAAATATTTAAAGATTATTATTGGTAGTCCAGGAATTATCTGACCAGCAGGTTCAATGTATATGAGTGTAGACACATCTTTATATTGTAAAAATTTTTATGTATATAGTCTTACCTAGACAATTATCTATGTACTTATACTTCAAACAGCAATATATATATCTATTATGTTTACACATTATATTTTTATATATTATTGTTAATTATACTGGAGCTTAATTACTTAGACTAACTTTGTTTATTTATGTATAGACCTACTAGATGTATACTTCAATTAATTTACATATGGTATATGCATCATATCAAATGTATATATTTTTTGGTTTAATTATATTTTTGGTTTAAAGAATATTGGTATGCCTTGTCACTACATAGTATCAACCTGTTGTTATCCGAATTTCTCTTATCCCGTTTACAATATAGTGTAATTTTAAATGTGTGAATTATTTTGAGTGGGAACATACCATGTGTCCCATTGGTTGGGGTAGTGTATAAATATTCATTACTTGCCTGTATGCAACATTGACTTTTTCACTGAAGAAGGTTGTTTAGCCGAAACCAGTTTGAACAAGAAGTTATGTGTTTCATCAATAAAATACTTCAATTTTTCCTTTTTTTGGAGTCCAGTGTTTGAGTATCACATTTGCTGGCCATTGGTGTTTGTTCTTGAATGGTTGGGCCGTGCATACCATATGAGTAAAGCATAGAGTTCAGGGCTTGACTTTTTGGCATGTTATCACTAAGTAGTAGGAAGTCTGCCTTAGAAAAGTTCCTAAATATTATGGGGTTAGCCCTGTGAGATATATACTACACCTAACTGGCACTGGGATATACAGACAAATTTTCTCTTTTTCTTTTGTACAATAAATTATTCACAGAAATTCCTTTAGGAGAGGCCAGAGGATTAGGATCATGTAATGCATGATGTTATTTTGTCAGACTATTTTCCATACACACACCTTTCTCTGATATGCTTCTCTTAATCAAGCAACACCCAGACCATACACGTACTTGTTTTTCATGGGCCTAAGAACTTTGATATGCTTATAATTGAGTACTATACAGGCTGATGTTCTCAAACCCAGGATCCAGTGATAGGTTTCATAATGTGATTTATGTTTACATTCAGGACCCCTGCCATGTAATACTGGTATAAATATTTGAATTAATTAAAGCTCCTGAGTTCAAGTCTAGTTGTTGATTTTCCTGGCTTAAGTCAACTCTTACTCATCCTGCAACAAACAAATTTGAATGCAGGGTATATACAATATACTAATCCACTCCAATGAGTGCTGAATTTGATATGGTTGGTTTATTTCTGTAGACACAAACACGGAAGAGATGATCCAGAAAGAGAAGGAACAAAATGCACAGGGTGACCCCTGTTTAGAAATGAAGGACTCAGCTAGAGCAGGTATGTCTGTTTTAAAATTCCATCTGCGTTATTACTCAGAATTTACAACTTATCTAAAGATTATTTTAGCTAACAATATGAATGATATAATAAATTTAATTATAACAATTGCTTATCTTTTATTAGAAATCTTATAGTTAAATGGAAAAAACTTCTGTTTACAATGGAAGAGACTCATGATTATTGAAATGATCATTTTACCTAAAATACTTTATATTATACAATCCACGTCATTAACACATCCAAAAACATTAATAAAAGAATTCAACTCAATGGTTCAGACGTTTTTGTGGTTTCCAAAAAAAGCAAGAGTAGCTTTTATACATCATATGAGGGGCTGGTCCTTAGGAGGAATAAGTTTCCCTGATATAAAAATATATTCTATTTCTTCTGTGATGAAAACGTTTTCTTTTTTAATCAATGAACAATTTTCAGCTAAATGGAAAACATTTTGAGTTCTTTTGTTTAACATGTTAGCATTATCTAATTCTGATAAACTGTTAGTTTTAAACAATCCATTTATTTGGGTTTTAAAAATCATTTTATTATGAATAAACTTCCAAAAAACATTCCGTATGACATGCCACTCATCTAGAAGCAATTTCAAAAGTTTATCTTAAGAAATATAAATTATAAAACGTGGATATTTATCCGATTTCCTATTGCTTACACAAAAAATATTATTCCTACCTCAATCTCTTCTAATACGATTTTGCTTAAAGATTAGAATCTCATCTATTGGTCTCAGTTCTTTGCTGGGATGAACTAACTTCATTAGAATATCTAACAATTATATATGATTTAAATAAAGATTCAAGGTTACCACTACAATCATATAGACAATTTATGATTGATAAAATTAATTCATTTCCACTAAGCACAGAATCATCTGTTCTCAAATTAATACATGTTTTGGTCATACTTACTCAACAGAGCTCATTCAGTGAATGTACTTTCAAAGTTCTATAGAGTAATCAAGGGTGGAACGGAATGTAATTTAGGTAACTATTAGAATTATTTCTCCTTAATAAATAATAATACTTCTGTTGATGATAAAAAATTATATTGGAATCATCTAAGTTGACTACCTTTTTGCTCAGATGGAGATTGTTTTCTTGGAAATTTACGTAAAGGGTTTTCTACACACCCCATACATTGGAACAGATTGGAAGAAAAGGGTATTATGTTGGAGATGTAAAATGGATACCAGATGGAGTGGACAAAATACAGAGATCTGAGTGACTCCACAAGTGACCATCCTCTTTAACCAGTTTATCCCCTAACGTCCTGTATCCGAACTGAGAGCCAGAGGGGTCCCCATTACATAACATAGAGGTTTATGGCTACATCCATGAGTTTGTTTACAATATTTGAGTGGGGTATTTATATCAAATGACTTAGCCAGGTGACGGTAGGCAGTATGGAACATTTTGCCCTCACCCATTCTTCTGATGACCCTCTCAGAGATGCTCAACATGCTGAGTAGGCTGATCTTCTCTTGATGAAACAAAACTGTGTTGGATCCAGTGTTTGAAAATTAACTATGTCCTTATTTGCCATTTCTATGATTATTCTTTCCACTGTTTTTTGTATGAGACTACTCAGAATTTTGGGATTTTAACTCCTATGGTGTGCTTATGTCCACCTTGTGTAAATGGATGACATGCAGTTCTCCATTAGCTTAGTACAAAGTCTTTCGGGAGGCTGTGGTTAAACAATGTCTCCAGTGGTCCTGATAGGTTGTGTTTCAGGCTTTTTAGGATGCATTCCTATGATATTATCTGGGCCTATTGTTGCAGTATTTTTGGCTTTAGAGGGGGCATGAAACTTCTGCTCCCTAGTAATAGATGGGAGGAAGATGTTTGATGGTATTTGCTAGGGGGCAAACAAGGAAGGGGGTTAAAACCAAAGCTGAATTTGACTGCCAGCAGTTTTACTATATCTTATGGCTTTCCATGTAAGCAGTTCCTTTTATAATCAGTTCTCACATTGCTGTGTGTTCCTTTTAATGTTTCAGACATAGCTAAAGAAAGCCTTGTGGTTGCCCTTTGCCTGTGAAACTGTCATTATCTCAAATTTGGCTTTAGTAGATTTCATTTGACCTCTTAGTTGTTTAGATTGATGACAGTGTCTTTATCATGCTGGGCATAGCCTCTCCTAATCTTGGATGTCACTTTTTTCCATTTGTTGTATAAGCTGCTTATTATTAGATTACATCAGGGTGGCTTGTTTTTTGAGTGAACTCCAAACTTAATTGTGCTAGGTACAGCTGTCTCTATGCATTTATTGAAATGATTGTACAGTTTTTCTATGAACACTTCTGTATGGGCAGCTGTATTCCTTGGGAGGGCTTGACTTTTGGAACATACTTTTGGCCAATGATCAACTAAGAGAATTCTTAGGACCAAAATGTCAGTTTTTATATAGACGTGGCAAAACACTGGGTGCTCTGTTCTTTCACTATAAGAACAAGGAAAGTGGGGGAGCCATTTATAAACAAATGACCATGGCTGGAGACCAACTTTTGGGTACCTTTCCATGGGGACATTGTGGATCCTGTCAACAAGTTAGTAAACTTAAACAATTTACTAGTGCAAATACAAGTAAAGTTTATGATTCCAAAGTTTTTGGAAACTGTAGCAGTAGTTGGGTTATCTATTTGGCCACCTGCCAGTGTTCTGCCTTTTATGTTGATCAAAGTTCTCGTTCATTGAGAACCCGTATGAATGAGCACAAGAGGGACATCAAAAACAAAAAAGAGAGCAATGCCCTCTATAGACATACACTCAAGCATCATAATGCCAAATTCATGTTCATGATCATAGATTGAATTACTGGAGACAGAAGTAACTTACAAGGTTGGCACAGCATCCTCAATCATAAAGAAAAGTATTGAATCATTAACCTTGGGGCACTATTTCCCCTGGTCTTAATGGTCATCTGTGAACTGCTATAAACATATGCAGGATATTTTTTAAGGATGTTGTGCAATGTGAACAAGCTTCCTGACTTTTCATATATTTTTGGAAATGTACTTTGTGTATACCACATGATATCATTTATACTATTTCACATATACCATATTTTTGATTGGTATAAATATTTAAAGATTATTATTGGTAGTCCAGGAATTATCTCACCAGCAGGTTCAATGGATATGAGTGTAGACACATCTTTATATTGTAAAAATTTTTATGTATATAGTCTTACCTAGACAATTATCTATGTACTTATACTTCAAACAGCAATATATATATCTATTATGTTTACACATTATATTTTTATATATTATTGTTAATTATACTGGAGCTTAATTACTTAGACTAACTTTATTTATGTATAGACCTACTAGATGTATACTTCAATTAATTAACATATGGTATATGCATCATATCAAATGTATATATTTTTTGGTTTAATTATATTTTTGGTTTAAAGAATATTGGTATGCCTTGTCACTACATAGTATCAACCTGTTGTTATCCGAATTTCTCTTATCCTGTTTACAATATAGTGTAATTTTAAATGTGTGAATTATTTTGAGTGGGAACATACCATGTGTCCCATTGGTTGGGGTAGTGTATAAATATTCATTACTTGCCTGTATGCAACATTGACTTTTTCACTGAAGAAGGTTGTTTAGCCGAAACCAGTTTGAACAAGAAGTTATGTGTTTCATCAATAAAATACTTCAATTTTTCCTTTTTTTGGAGTCCAGTGTTTGAGTATCACATTTGCTGGCCATTGGTGTTTGTTCTTGAATGGTTGGGCCGTGCATACCATATGAGTAAAGCATAGAGTTCAGGGCTTGACTTTTTGGCATGTTATCACTAAGTAGTAGGAAGTCTGCCTTAGAAAAGTTCCTAAATATTATGGGGTTAGCCCTGTGAGATATATACTACACCTAACTGGCACTGGGATATACAGACAAATTTTCTCTTTTTCTTTTGTACAATAAATTATTCACAGAAATTCCTTTAGGAGAGGCCAGAGGATTAGGATCATGTAATGCATGATGTTATTTTGTCAGACTATTTTCCATACACACACCTTTCTCTGATATGCTTCTCTTAATCAAGCAACACCCAGACCATACACGTACTTGTTTTTCATGGGCCTAAGAACTTTGATATGCTTATAATTGAGTACTATACAGGCTGATGTTCTCAAACCCAGGATCCAGTGATAGGTTTCATAATGTGATTTATGTTTACATTCAGGACCCCTGCCATGTAATACTGGTATAAATATTTGAATTAATTAAAGCTCCTGAGTTCAAGTCCAGTTGTTGATTTTCCTGGCTTAAGTCAACTCTTACTCATCCTGCAACAAACAAATTTGAATGCAGGGTATATACAATATACTAATCCACTCCAATGAGTGCTGAATTTGATATGGTTGGTTTATTTCTGTAGACACAAACACGGAAGAGATGATCCAGAAAGAGAAGGAGCAAAATGCACAGGGTGACCCCTGTTTAGAAATGAAGGACTCAGCTAGAGCAGGTAAGTCTGTTTTAAAATCCCATCTGCGTTATTACTCAGAATTTACAACTTATCTAAAGATTATTTTAGCTAACAATATGAATGATATAATAAATTTAATTATAACAATTGCTTATCTTTTATTAGAAATCTTATAGTTAAATGGAAAAAAACTTCTGTTTACAATGGAAGAGACTCATGATTATTGAAATGATCATTTTACCTAAAATACTTTATATTATACAATCCACGTCATTAACACATCCAAAAACATTAATAAAAGAATTCAACTCAATGGTTCAGACGTTTTTGTGGTTTCCAAAAAAAGCAAGAGTAGCTTTTATACATCATATGAGGGGCTGGTCCTTAGGAGGAATAAGTTTCCCTGGTATAGAAATATATTCTATTTCTTCTGTGATGAAAACGTTTTCTTTTTTAATCAATGAACAATTTTCAGCTAAATGGAAAACATTTCGAGTTCTTTTGTTTAACATGTTAGCATTATCTAATTCTGATAAACTGTTAGTTTTAAACAATCCATTTATTTGGGTTTTAAAATCATTTTATTATGAATAAACTTCCAAAAAACATTCCTTATGACATGCCACTCATATAGAAGCAATTTCAAAAGTTTATCTTAAGAAATATAAATTATAAAACGTGGATATTTATCCGATTTCCTATTGCTTACACAAAAATATTATTCCTACCTCAATCTCTTCTAATACGATTTTGCTTAAAGATTAGAATCTCATCTATTGGTCTCAGTTCTTTGCTGGGATGAACTAACTTCATTAGAATATCTAACAATTATATATGATTTAAATAAAGATTCAAGGTTACCACTACAATCATATAGACAATTTATGATTGATAAAATTAATTCATTTCCACTAAGCACAGAATCATCTGTTCTCAAATTAATACATGTTTTGGTCATACTTACTCAACAGAGCTCATTCAGTGAATGTACTTTCAAAGTTCTATAGAGTAATCAAGGGTGGAACGGAATGTAATTTAGGTAACTATTAGAATTATTTCTCCTTAATAAATAATAATACTTCTGTTGATGATAAAAATTATATTGGAATCATCTAAGTTGACTACCTTTTGCTCAGATGGAGATTGTTTTCTTGGAAATTTACGTAAAGGGTTTTCTACACACCCCATACATTGGAACAGATTGGAAGAAAAGGGTATTATGTTGGAGATGTAAAATGGATACCAGATGGAGTGGACAAAATACAGAGATCTGAGTGACTCCACAAGTGACCATCCTCTTTAACCAGTTTATCCCCTAACGTCCTGTATCCGAACTGAGAGCCAGAGGGGTCCCCATTACATAACATAGAGGTTTATGGCTACATCCATGAGTTTGTTTACAATATTTGAGTGGGGTATTTATATCAAATGACTTAGCCAGGTGACGGTAGGCAGTATGGAACATTTTGCCCTCACCCATTCTTCTGATGACCCTCTCAGAGATGCTCAACATGCTGAGTAGGCTGATCTTCTCTTGATGAAACAAAACTGTGTTGGATCCAGTGTTTGAAAATTAACTATGTCCTTATTTGCCATTTCTATGATTATTCTTTCCACTGTTTTTTGTATGAGACTACTCAGAATTTTGGGATTTTAACTCCTATGGTGTGCTTATGTCCACCTTGTGTAAATGGATGACATGCAGTTCTCCATTAGCTTAGTACAAAGTCTTTCAGGAGGCTGTGGTTAAACAATGTCTCCAGTGGTCCTGATAGGTTGTGTTTCAGGCTTTTTAGGATGCATTCCTATGATATTATCTGGGCCTATTGTTGCAGTATTTTTGGCTTTAGAGGGGGCATGAAACTTCTGCTCCCTAGTAATAGATGGGAGGAAGATGTTTGATGGTATTTGCTAGGGGGCAAACAAGGAAGGGGGTTAAAACCAAAGCTGAATTTGACTGCCAGCAGTTTTACTATATCTTATGGCTTTCCATGTAAGCAGTTCCTTTTATAATCAGTTCTCACATTGCTGTGTGTTCCTTTTAATGTTTCAGACATAGCTAAAGAAAGCCTTGTGGTTGCCCTTTGCCTGTGAAACTGTCATTATCTCAAATTTGGCTTTAGTAGATTTCATTTGACCTCTTAGTTGTTTAGATTGATGACAGTGTCTTTATCATGCTGGGCATAGCCTCTCCTAATCTTGGATGTCACTTTTTTCCATTTGTTGTATAAGCTGCTTATTATTAGATTACATCAGGGTGGCTTGTTTTTTGAGTGAACTCCAAGCTTAATTGTGCTAGGTACAGCTGTCTCTATGCATTTATTGAAATGATTGTACAGTTTTTCTATGAACACTTCTGTATGGGCAGCTGTATTCCTTGGGAGGGCTTGACTTTTGGAACATACTTTTGGCCAATGATCAACTAAGAGAATTCTTAGGACCAAAATGTCAGTTTTTATATAGACGTGGCAAAACATTGGGCGCTCTGTTCTTTCACTATAAGAACAAGGAAAGTGGGGGAGCCATTTACAAACAAATGACCATGGCTGGAGACCAACTTTTGGGTACCTTTCCATGGGGACATTGTGGATCCTGTCAACAAGTTAGTAAACTTAAACAATTTACTAGTGCAAATACAAGTAGAGTTTATGATTCCAAAGTTTTTGGAAACTGTAGCAGTAGTTGGGTTATCTATTTGGCCACCTGCCAGTGTTCTGCCTTTTATGTTGATCAAAGTTCTCGTTCATTGAGAACCCGTATGAATGAGCACAAGAGGGACATCAAAAACAAAAAAGAGAGCAATGCCCTCTATAGACATACCCTCAAGCATCATAATGCCAAATTCATGTTCATGATCATAGATTGAATTACTGGAGACAGAAGTAACTTACAAGGTTGGCACAGCATCCTCAATCATAAAGAAAAGTATTGAATCATTAACCTTGGGGCACTATTTTCCCCTGGTCTTAATGGTCATCTGTGAACTGCTATAAACATATGCAGGATATTTTTTAAGGATGTTGTGCAATGTGAACAAGCTTCCTGACTTTTCATATATTTTTGGAAATGTATTTTGTGTATACCACATGATATCATTTATACTATTTCACATATACCATATTTTTGATTGGTATAAATATTTAAAGATTATTATTGGTAGTCCAGGAATTATCTGACCAGCAGGTTCAATGGATATGAGTGTAGACACATCTTTATATTGTAAAAATTTTTATGTATATAGTCTTACCTAGACAATTATCTATGTACTTATACTTCAAACAGCAATATATATATCTATTATGTTTACACATTATATTTTTATATATTATTGTTAATTATACTGGAGCTTAATTACTTAGACTAACTTTGTTTATTTATGTATAGACCTACTAGATGTATACTTCAATTAATTAACATATGGTATATGCATCATATCAAATGTATATATTTTTTGGTTTAATTATATTTTTGGTTTAAAGAATATTGGTATGCCTTGTCACTACATAGTATCAACCTGTTGTTATCCGAATTTCTCTTATGCCGTTTACAATATAGTGTAATTTTAAATGTGTGAATTATTTTGAGTGGGAACATACCATGTGTCCCATTGGTTGGGGTAGTGTATAAATATTCATTACTTGCCTGTATGCAACATTGACTTTTCACTGAAGAAGGTTGTTTAGCGAAACCAGTTTGAACAAGAAGTTATGTGTTTCATCAATAAAATACTTCAATTTTTCCTTTTTTTGGAGTCCAGTGTTTGAGTATCACATTTGCTGGCCATTGGTGTTTGTTCTTGAATGGTTGGGCCGTGCATACCATATGAGTAAAGCATAGAGTTCAGGGCTTGACTTTTGGCATGTTATCACTAAGTAGTAGGAAGTCTGCCTTAGAAAAGTTCCTAAATATTATGGGGTTAGCCCTGTGAGATATATACTACACCTAACTGGCACTGGGATATACAGACAAATTTTCTCTTTTTCTTTTGTACAATAAATTATTCACAGAAATTCCTTTAGGAGAGGCCAGAGGATTAGGATCATGTAATGCATGATGTTATTTTGTCAGACTATTTTCCATACACACACCTTTCTCTGATATGCTTCTCTTAATCAAGCAACACCCAGACCATACACGTACTTGTTTTTCATGGGCCTAAGAACTTTGATATGCTTATAATTGAGTACTATACAGGCTGATATTCTCAAACCCAGGATCCAGTGATAGGTTTCATAATGTGATTTATGTTTACATTCAGGACCCCTGCCATGTAATACTGGTATAAATATTTGAATTAATTAAAGCTCCTGAGTTCAAGTCCAGTTGTTGATTTTCCTGGCTTAAGTCAACTCTTACTCATCCTGCAACAAACAAATTTGAATGCAGGGTATATACAATATACTAATCCACTCCAATGAGTGCTGAATTTGATATGGTTGGTTTATTTCTGTAGACACAAACACGGAAGAGATGATCCAGAAAGAGAAGGAGCAAAATGCACAGGGTGACCCCTGTTTAGAAATGAAGGACTCAGCTAGAGCAGGTAAGTCTGTTTTAAAATCCCATCTGCGTTATTACTCAGAATTTACAACTTATCTAAAGATTATTTTAGCTAACAATATGAATGATGTAATAAATTTAATTATAACGATTGCTTATCTTTTATTAGAAATCTTATAGTTAAATGGAAAAAACTTCTGTTTACAATGGAAGAGACTCATGATTATTGAAATGATCATTTTACCTAAAATACTTTATATTATACAATCCACGTCATTAACACATCCAAAAACATTAATAAAAGAATTCAACTCAATGGTTCAGATGTTTTTGTGGTTTCCAAAAAAAGCAAGAGTAGCTTTTATACATCATATGAGGGGCTGGTCCTTAGGAGGAATAAGTTTCCCTGATATAGAAATATATTCTATTTCTTCTGTGATGAAAACGTTTTCTTTTTTAATCAATGAACAATTTTCAGCTAAATGGAAAACATTTCGAGTTCTTTTGTTTAACATGTTAGCATTATCTAATTCTGATAAACTGTTAGTTTTAAACAATCCATTTATTTGGGTTTTAAAAATCATTTTATTATGAATAAACTTCCAAAAAACATTCCTTATGACATGCCACTCATATAGAAGCAATTTCAAAAGATTAACTTAAGAAATATAAATTATAAAACGTGGATATTTATCCGATTTCCTATTGCTTACACAAAAAATATTATTCCTACCTCAATCTCTTCTAATACGATTTTGCTTAAAGATTAGAATCTCATCTATTGGTCTCAGTTCTTTGCTGGGATGAACTAACTTCATTAGAATATCTAACAATTATATATGATTTAAATAAAGATTCAAGGTTACCACTACAATCATATAGACAATTTATGATTGATAAAATTAATTCATTTCCACTAAGCACAGAATCATCTGTTCTCAAATTAATACATGTTTTGGTCATACTTACTCAACAGAGCTCATTCAGTGAATGTACTTTCAAAGTTCTATAGAGTAATCAAGGGTGGAACGGAATGTAATTTAGGTAACTATTAGAATTATTTCTCCTTAATAAATAATAATACTTCTGTTGATGATAAAAAATTATATTGGAATCATCTAAGTTGACTACCTTTTCGCTCAGATGGAGATTGTTTTCTTGGAAATTTACGTAAAGGGTTTTCTACACACCCCATACATTGGAACAGATTGGAAGAAAAGGGTATTATGTTGGAGATGTAAAATGGATACCAGATGGAGTGGACAAAATACAGAGATCTGAGTGACTCCACAAGTGACCATCCTCTTTAACCAGTTTATCCCCTAACGTCCTGTATCCGAACTGAGAGCCAGAGGGGTCCCCATTACATAACATAGAGGTTTATGGCTACATCCATGAGTTTGTTTACAATATTTGAGTGGGGTATTTATATCAAATGACTTAGCCAGGTGACGGTAGGCAGTATGGAACATTTTGCCCTCACCCATTCTTCTGATGACCCTCTCAGAGATGCTCAACATGCTGAGTAGGCTGATCTTCTCTTGATGAAACAAAACTGTGTTGGATCCAGTGTTTGAAAATTAACTATGTCCTTATTTACCATTTCTATGATTATTCTTTCCACTGTTTTTTGTATGAGACTACTCAGAATTATGGGATTTTAACTCCTATGGTGTGCTTATGTCCACCTTGTGTAAATGGATGACATGCAGTTCTCCATTAGCTTAGTACAAAGTCTTTCGGGAGGCTGTGGTTAAACAATGTCTCCAGTAGTCCTGATAGGTTGTGTTTCAGGCTTTTTAGGATGCATTCCTATGATATTATCTGGGCCTACTGTTGCAGTATTTTTGGCTTTAGAGGGGGCATGAAACTTCTGCTCCCTAGTAATAGATGGGAGGAAGATGTTTGATGGTATTTGCTAGGGGGCAAACAAGGAAGGGGGTTAAAACCAAAGCTGAATTTGACTGCCAGCAGTTTTACTATATCTTATGGCTTTCCATGTAAGCAGTTCCTTTTATAATCAGTTCTCACATTGCTGTGTGTTCCTTTTAATGTTTCAGACATAGCTAAAGAAAGCCTTGTGGTTGCCCTTTGCCTGTGAAACTGTCATTATCTCAAATTTGGCTTTAGTAGATTTCATTTGACCTCTTAGTTGTTTAGATTGATGACAGTGTCTTTATCATGCTGGGCATAGCCTCTCCTAATCTTGGATGTCACTTTTTTCCATTTGTTGTATAAGCTGCTTATTATTAGATTACATCAGGGTGGCTTGTTTTTTGAGTGAACTCCAAGCTTAATTGTGCTAGGTACAGCTGTCTCTATGCAGTTATTGAAATGATTGTACAGTTTTTCTATGAACACTTCTGTATGGGCAGCTGTATTCCTTGGGAGGGCTTGACTTTTGGAACATACTTTTGGCCAATGA
This sequence comes from Protopterus annectens, assembly GCF_019279795.1. Taxonomy (NCBI): domain Eukaryota; kingdom Metazoa; phylum Chordata; order Ceratodontiformes; family Protopteridae; genus Protopterus; species Protopterus annectens. The sequence continues at coordinate 1,767,593,292 of NC_056744.1, forward strand.
TCAACTAAGAGAATTCTTAGGACCAAAATGTCAGTTTTTATATAGACGTGGCAAAACATTGGGTGCTCTGTTCTTTCACTATAAGAACAAGGAAAGTGGGGGAGCCATTTACAAACAAATGACCATGGCTGGAGACCAACTTTTGGGTACCTTTCCATGGGGACATTGTGGATCCTGTCAACAAGTTAGTAAACTTAAACAATTTACTAGTGCAAATACAAGTAGAGTTTATGATTCCAAAGTTTTTGGAAACTGTAGCAGTAGTTGGGTTATCTATTTGGCCACCTGCCAGTGTTCTGCCTTTTATGTTGATCAAAGTTCTCGTTCATTGAGAACCCGTATGAATGAGCACAAGAGGGACATCAAAAACAAAAAAGAGAGCAATGCCCTCTATAGACATACCCTCAAGCATCATAATGCCAAATTCATGTTCATGATCATAGATTGAATTACTGGAGACAGAAGTAACTTACAAGGTTGGCACAGCATCCTCAATCATAAAGAAAAGTATTGAATCATTAACCTTGGGGCACTATATTCCCCTGGTCTTAATGGTCATCTGTGAACTGCTATAAACATATGCAGGATATTTTTTAAGGATGTTGTGCAATGTGAACAAGCTTCCTGACTTTTCATATATTTTTGGAAATGTATTTTGTGTATACCACATGATATCATTTATACTATTTCACATATACCATATTTTTGATTGGTATAAATATTTAAAGATTATTATTGGTAGTCCAGGAATTATCTGACCAGCAGGTTCAATGGATATGAGTGTAGACACATCTTTATATTGTAAAAATTTTTATGTATATAGTCTTACCTAGACAATTATCTATGTACTTATACTTCAAACAGCAATATATATATCTATTATGTTTACACATTATATTTTTATATATTATTGTTAATTATACTGGAGCTTAATTACTTAGACTAACTTTGTTTATTTATGTATAGACCTACTAGATGTATACTTCAATTAATTAACATATGGTATATGCATCATATCAAATGTATATATTTTTTGGTTTAATTATATTTTTGGTTTAAAGAATATTGGTATGCCTTGTCACTACATAGTATCAACCTGTTGTTATCCGAATTTCTCTTATCCTGTTTACAATATAGTGTAATTTTAAATGTGTGAATTATTTTGAGTGGGAACATACCATGTGTCCCATTGGTTGGGGTAGTGTATAAATATTCATTACTTGCCTGTATGCAACATTGACTTTTTCACTGAAGAAGGTTGTTTAGCCGAAACCGGTTTGAACAAGAAGTTATGTGTTTCATCAATAAAATACTTCAATTTTTCCTTTTTTTGGAGTCCAGTGTTTGAGTATCACATTTGCTGGCCATTGGTGTTTGTTCTTGAATGGTTGGGCCGTGCATACCATATGAGTAAAGCATAGAGTTCAGGGCTTGACTTTTTGGCATGTTATCACTAAGTAGTAGGAAGTCTGCCTTAGAAAAGTTCCTAAATATTATGGGGTTAGCCCTGTGAGATATATACTACACCTAACTGGCACTGGGATATACAGACAAATTTTCTCTTTTTCTTTTGTACAATAAATTATTCACAGAAATTCCTTTAGGAGAGGCCAGAGGATTAGGATCATGTAATGCATGATGTTATTTTGTCAGACTATTTTCCATACACACACCTTTCTCTGATATGCTTCTCTTAATCAAGCAACACCCAGACCATACACGTACTTGTTTTTCATGGGCCTAAGAACTTTGATATGCTTATAATTGAGTACTATACAGGCTGATGTTCTCAAACCCAGGATCCAGTGATAGGTTTCATAATGTGATTTATGTTTACATTCAGGACCCCTGCCATGTAATACTGGTATAAATATTTGAATTAATTAAAGCTCCTGAGTTCAAGTCCAGTTGTTGATTTTCCTGGCTTAAGTCAACTCTTACTCATCCTGCAACAAACAAATTTGAATGCAGGGTATATACAATATACTAATCCACTCCAATGAGTGCTGAATTTGATATGGTTGGTTTATTTCTGTAGACACAAACACGGAAGAGATGATCCAGAAAGAGAAGGAGCAAAATGCACAGGGTGACCCCTGTTTAGAAATGAAGGAGTCAGCTAGAGCAGGTAAGTCTGTTTTAAAATCCCATCTGCGTTATTACTCAGAATTTACAACTTATCTAAAGATTATTTTAGCTAACAATATGAATGATATAATAAATTTAATTATAACGATTGCTTATCTTTTATTAGAAATCTTATAGTTAAATGGAAAAAACTTCTGTTTACAATGGAAGAGACTCATGATTATTGAAATGATCATTTTACCTAAAATACTTTATATTATACAATCCACGTCATTAACACATCCAAAAACATTAATAAAAGAATTCAACTCAATGGTTCAGACGTTTTTGTGGTTTCCAAAAAAAGCAAGAGTAGCTTTTATACATCATATGAGGGGCTGGTCCTTAGGAGGAATAAGTTTCCCTTGATATAGAAATATATTCTATTTCTTCTGTGATGAAAACGTTTTCTTTTTTAATCAATGAACTATTTTCAGCTAAATGGAAAACATTTTGAGTTCTTTTGTTTAACATGTTAGCATTATCTAATTCTGATAAACTGTTAGTTTTAAACAATCCATTTATTTGGGTTTTAAAAATCATTTTATTATGAATAAACTTCCAAAAAACATTCCTTATGACATGCCACTCATATAGAAGCAATTTCAAAAGTTTATCTTAAGAAATATAAATTATAAAACGTGGATATTTATCCGATTTCCTATTGCTTACACAAAAAATATTATTCCTACCTCAATCTCTTCTAATACGATTTTGCTTAAAGATTAGAATCTCATCTATTGGTCTCAGTTCTTTGCTGGGATGAACTAACTTCATTAGAATATCTAACAATTATATATGATTTAAATAAAGATTCAAGGTTACCACTACAATCATATAGACAATTTATGATTGATAAAATTAATTCATTTCCACTAAGCACAGAATCATCTGTTCTCAAATTAATACATGTTTTGGTCATACTTACTCAACAGAGCTCATTCAGTGAATGTACTTTCAAAGTTCTATAGAGTAATCAAGGGTGGAACGGAATGTAATTTAGGTAACTATTAGAATTATTTCTCCTTAATAAATAATAATACTTCTGTTGATGATAAAAAATTATATTGGAATCATCTAAGTTGACTACCTTTTGCTCAGATGGAGATTGTTTTCTTGGAAATTTACGTAAAGGGTTTTCTACACACCCCATACATTGGAACAGATTGGAAGAAAAGGGTATTATGTTGGAGATGTAAAATGGATACCAGATGGAGTGGACAAAATACAGAGATCTGAGTGACTCCACAAGTGACCATCCTCTTTAACCAGTTTATCCCCTAACGTCCTGTATCCGAACTGAGAGCCAGAGGGTCCCCATTACATAACATAGAGGTTTATGGCTACATCCATGAGTTTGTTTACAATATTTGAGTGGGGTATTTATATCAAATGACTTAGCCAGGTGACGGTAGGCAGTATGGAACATTTTGCCCTCACCCATTCTTCTGATGACCCTCTCAGAGATGCTCAACATGCTGAGTAGGCTGATCTTCTCTTGATGAAACAAAACTGTGTTGGATCCAGTGTTTGAAAATTAACTATGTCCTTATTTACCATTTCTATGATTATTCTTTCCACTGTTTTTTGTATGAGACTACTCAGAATTTTGGGATTTTAACTCCTATGGTGTGCTTATGTCCACCTTGTGTAAATGGATGACATGCAGTTCTCCATTAGCTTAGTACAAAGTCTTTCGGGAGGCTGTGGTTAAACAATGTCTCCAGTAGTCCTGATAGGTTGTGTTTCAGGCTTTTTAGGATGCATTCCTATGATATTATCTGGGCCTATTGTTGCAGTATTTTTGGCTTTAGAGGGGGCATGAAACTTCTGCTCCCTAGTAATAGATGGGAGGAAGATGTTTGATGGTATTTGCTAGGGGGCAAACAAGGAAGGGGGTTAAAACCAAAGCTGAATTTGACTGCCAGCAGTTTTACTATATCTTATGGCTTTCCATGTAAGCAGTTCCTTTTATAATCAGTTCTCACATTGCTGTGTGTTCCTTTTAATGTTTCAGACATAGCTAAAGAAAGCCTTGTGGTTGCCCTTTGCCTGTGAAACTGTCATTATCTCAAATTTGGCTTTAGTAGATTTCATTTGACCTCTTAGTTGTTTAGATTGATGACAGTGTCTTTATCATGCTGGGCATAGCCTCTCCTAATCTTGGATGTCACTTTTTTCCATTTGTTGTATAAGCTGCTTATTATTAGATTACATCAGGGTGGCTTGTTTTTTGAGTGAACTCCAAGCTTAATTGTGCTAGGTACAGCTGTCTCTATGCATTTATTGAAATGATTGTACAGTTTTCTATGAACACTTCTGTATGGGCAGCTGTATTCCTTGGGAGGGCTTGACTTTTGGAACATACTTTTGGCCAATGATCAACTAAGAGAATTCTTAGGACCAAAATGTCAGTTTTATATAGACGTGGCAAAACATTGGGTGCTCTGTTCTTTCACTATAAGAACAAGGAAAGTGGGGGAGCCATTTACAAACAAATGACCATGGCTGGAGACCAACTTTTGGGTACCTTTCCATGGGGACATTGTGGATCCTGTCAACAAGTTAGTAAACTTAAACAATTTACTAGTGCAAATACAAGTAGAGTTTATGATTCCAAAGTTTTTGGAAACTGTAGCAGTAGTTGGGTTATCTATTTGGCCACCTGCCAGTGTTCTGCCTTTTATGTTGATCAAAGTTCTCGTTCATTGAGAACCCGTATGAATGAGCACAAGAGGGACATCAAAAACAAAAAAGAGAGCAATACCCTCTATAGACATACCCTCAAGCATCATAATGCCAAATTCATGTTCATGATCATAGATTGAATTACTGGAGACAGAAGTAACTTACAAGGTTGGCACAGCATCCTCAATCATAAAGAAAAGTATTGAATTATTAACCTTGGGGCACTATTTTCCCCTGGTCTTAATGGTCATCTGTGAACTGCTATAAACATATGCAGGATATTTTTAAAGGATGTTGTGCAATGTGAACAAGCTTCCTGACTTTTCATATATTTTTGGAAATGTATTTTGTGTATACCACATGATATCATTTATACTATTTCACATATACCATATTTTTGATTGGTATAAATATTTAAAGATTATTATTGGTAGTCCAGGAATTATCTGACCAGCAGGTTCAATGGATATGAGTGTAGACACATCTTTATATTGTAAAAATTTTTATGTATATAGTCTTACCTAGACAATTATCTATGTACTTATACTTCAAACAGCAATATATATATCTATTATGTTTACACATTATATTTTTATATATTATTGTTAATTATACTGGAGCTTAATTACTTAGACTAACTTTGTTTATTTATGCATAGACCTACTAGATGTATACTTCAATTAATTAACATATGGTATATGCATCATATCAAATGTATATATTTTTTGGTTTAATTATATTTTTGGTTTAAAGAATATTGGTATGCCTTGTCACTACATAGTATCAACCTGTTGTTATCCGAATTTCTCTTATCCCGTTTACAATATAGTGTAATTTTAAATGTGCGAATTATTTTGAGTGGGAACATACCATGTGTCCCATTGGTTGGGGTAGTGTATAAATATTCATTACTTGCCTGTATGCAACATTGACTTTTTCACTGAAGAAGGTTGTTTAGCCGAAACCGGTTTGAACAAGAAGTTATGTGTTTCATCAATAAAATACTTCAATTTTTCCTTTTTTTGGAGTCCAGTGTTTGAGTATCACATTTGCTGGCCATTGGTGTTTGTTCTTGAATGGTTGGGCCGTGCATACCATATGAGTAAAGCATAGAGTTCAGGGCTTGACTTTTTGGCATGTTATCACTAAGTAGTAGGAAGTCTGCCTTAGAAAAGTTCCTAAATATTATGGGGTTAGCCCTGTGAGATATATACTACACCTAACTGGCACTGGGATATACAGACAAATTTTCTCTTTTTCTTTTGTACAATAAATTATTCACAGAAATTCCTTTAGGAGAGGCCAGAGGATTAGGATCATGTAATGCATGATGTTATTTTGTCAGACTATTTTCCATACACACACCTTTCTCTGATATGCTTCTCTTAATCAAGCAACACCCAGACCATACACGTATTTGTTTTCATGGGCCTAAGAACTTTGATATGCTTATAATTGAGTACTATACAGGCTGATGTTCTCAAACCCAGGATCCAGTGATAGGTTTCATAATGTGATTTATGTTTACATTCAGGACCCCTGCCATGTAATACTGGTATAAATATTTGAATTAATTAAAGCTCCTGAGTTCAAGTCCAGTTGTTGATTTTCCTGGCTTAAGTCAACTCTTACTCATCCTGCAACAAACAAATTTGAATGCAGGGTATATACAATATACTAATCCACTCCAATGAGTGCTGAATTTGATATGGTTGGTTTATTTCTGTAGACACAAACACGGAAGAGATGATCCAGAAAGAGAAGGAGCAAAATGCACAGGGTGACCCCTGTTTAGAAATGAAGGACTCAGCTAGAGCAGCTAAGTCTGTTTTAAAATCCTATCTGCATTATTACTCAGAACTTACAGCTTATCTAGGGATGATTTTAGCTAATAATATGAATGATATAATAAATTTAATTATAACAATTACTTATCTTCTATTAGAAATCTTATAGTTAAATGGAAAAAACTTATGTTTACAATGGAAGAGAGACTCATGATTATTGAAATGCTCATTTTACTTCCACATCATTGACACGTCCAAAAACATTAATAAAATAATTCAACTCAATGGTTCCAAGTTTTTGTGGTTTTCAAAAAACCAAGAGTAGCTTTTATACATTATACATTATATGAGGAACTGATCCTCAGGAGGAATAGGTTTCCCTGATATAGAAATATATTCTATTTCTTCGGTGAGGAAAACCTTTTCTTTGTTATTCAATGAACAATTGTCAGCTAAATGGAAATATTTCATGTTCTTTGTTTTAACATGTTAGCATTATTTAATTCTGATAAACTGTTAATTTTAAACAATCCATTTATTTTGGTTTTAAAAATAATTTTGTTATGAATAAACTTCCAAAAAACTTTCCTTATGACATGCCACTCTTATTGAAGGAATTTCAAAACTGTATCTTTAGAAATATAAATTATAAAACATGGATATTTATCTTCTTTCTTATTGCTTACACAAAAAATATTATTCCTACCTCAATCTTTTCTAACACGATTTTGCTTAAAGATAAGAATCTCATCTATTGGTCTCAGTTCTTCGCTGGGATGAACTAACTTCATTAGAATATCTAACAATTATATATGATTTAAATAAAGATTCAAGGTTACCACTACAATCATATAGACAATTTATGATTGATAAAATTAATTAATTTCCACTAAGCACAGAATCATCTGTTCTCAAATTAATACATGTTTTGGTCATACTTACTCAACAGAGCTCATTCAGTGAATGTACTTTCAAAGTTCTATAGAGTAATCAAGGGTGGAACGGAATGTAATTTAGGTAACTATTAGAATTATTTCTCCTTAATAAATAATAATACTTCTGTTGATGATAAAAAATTATATTGGAATCATCTAAGTTGACTACCTCTTCGCTCAGATGGAGATTGTTTTCTTGGAAATTTACGTAAAGGATTTTCTACACACTCCATAAATTAGAACAGATTGGAAGAAAAGAGTATTATGTTGGAGATGTAAAATGGATACCAGATCGAGTGGACAAAATACAGAGATCTGAGGGACTCCACAAGTGACCATCCTCTTTAACCAGTTTATCCCCTAATTCCCTGTATCTTAACTGAGAGCCAGAGGGCTCCCCATTACATAACATAGAGGTTTATGGCTACATCCATGAGTTTGTTTACAAAGTTCGAGTGAGGTATTATATCAAATGACTTAGCCAGGTGTAGGTAGGCAGTGTGGAACATTTTGCCCTCACCCATTCTCTTGATGATCCTCTCAGAGATGCTCAACATGCTGAGTAGGCTGATCTTCTCTTGAAACCAAACTGTGTTGGATCCAGTGTTTGAAGATTAACTATGTCCTTATTTACCATTTCTCTGATTATTCTTTCCACTGTTTTTTGTATGAGACTACTCAGAATTTTGGGATTATAACTCCTATGGTGTGTTTATGTCCACCTTGTGTAAAGGGATGACATGCAGTTTTCCATTAGCTTAGTACAAAGTCTTTCTGGAGGCTGTGTTTAAACAATGTCTCCAGTGGTCCTGATAGGTCTTGTTTCAGGCTTTTTAGGATACATTCCTGTGATATTATCTGGGCCTATTGGGGCAGTGTTTTTGGCTTTAGAGGGTGCATGCAACACCTGCTCCCAAGTGATAAATGGGAGGAAGATGTTTGATGGTATTTGCTGGGGGGCAAACAGGGAAGGGGGGTAAAACCAAAGCTGAATTTGACTGCCAGCAGTTTTACTATATCTTATGGCTTTCCATGTAAGCAGTTCCTTTTATCATCAGTTCTCACATTGCTGTGTGTTCCTTTTAATGTTTCAGACATAGCTAAAGAAAGCCTTGTGGTTGCCCTTTGCCTGTGAAACTGTCTTTATCTCAAATTTGGCTTTAGTAGATTTCATTTGACCTCTTAGTTGTTTAGATTGATGACAGTGTCTTTATCATGCTGGGCATAGCCTCTCCTAATCTTGGATGTCACTTTTTTCCATTTGTTGCATAATCTGTTTATTATTAGATTACATCAGGGTGGTTTGTTTTTTGAGTGAACTCCAAGCTTAATTGTGCTAGGCACAGCTGTCTCTATGCATTTATTGAAATTATTGTACAGTGTTTCTATGAACAGTTCTGTATAGGCAGCTGTATTCTTTGGGAGGGCTTGAAACGTTGCCATGTTATCACGTAGTAGTAGGACGTCTGCCTTAGAAAAGTTCCTAAATATTGTGGGGTTAGCCCTGTGAGATATATACTACACCTAATTGGCACTGGGATGCACAGACAAATTTTCTCTTTTGCTTTTGTACAATAGATTATACACAGAGACTCCTTTAGGAGAGGCCAGAGGATTAGGATCATGTAATGCATGATGTTATTTTGTCAGACAATTTTCCATACACACACTTTTCTCTGATATGCTTCTCTTAATCAAGCAACACCCATACCATACACGTATTTGTTTTTCCTGGGCCTAAGAACTGTGGTATGCTTATAACTGAGTACTATACAGGTAGATGTTCTCAAACCTAGGATCCAGAAATATGTTTCATAATGTGATTTATGTTTAGTTTCAGGACCTAATGTCTTCCCCTGCCGTGTAATACTGGTATAAATATTTTAATTAAATAACGTTCCTGAGTGCAAGTCCAGTTGTTGTTTTTCCTGGCCTAAGTCATTTCTTTCCCATCCTGCAAAAAACAAAATTTAATGTGGAGTATATGTAATATATTATTCATCTCCCAATGAGTGCTGAATTTGATATGGTTGGTTTGTTTCTGTAGACACAATTACAGAAGAGATGATCCAGAAACAGAAGGAGCAAAATGCGCAGAGTGACCCCTGTTCAAAAATTAAGGACTCAGCTAGAGGAGGTAAGTCTGTTTTAAAGTCCCATCTGCATTATTACTCAGAAACTACATCTTATCTCGGGTTTATATTAGCTAACAATATGAATGATATAATAATATTAATTATAACAATTGCTTATCTTCTATTAGAAATCTTATAGTTAAATGGAAAAAAAACTTATGTTTACAATGGAAGAGAGACTCGTGATTATTGAAATACTCATTTTACCTAAAATACTTTATATTATACAATCCACGCCATTAACACATCCAAAAACGTTAATAAAAGAATTCATCTCAATGGTTCAGAAGTTTTTGTGGTTTCCAAAAAAAACAAGAGTAGCTTTTATACATCCCATGAGGGACTGACTGGTCCTCAGGAGGAATAGGTTTCCTTGATATAGAAATATATTCTATTTCTTCTGTGAGGAAAACATTTTCTTTGTTAATCAATAAACAGAAAGAGAAGGAACAAAATGCACAGGGTGATCCCTGTTCAAAAATTAAGGACTTAGCTACTATTTAACCAATTAACAGTTGCCCACAAGATCCTGTATCAACCTACTAATACACCAATACTTACAAACCTTATCACCCCTATAATAACCTCAAGGCCCGTCACTCATCAAATAAACTACTTGTACAAATAGATAAAACTAACAATATGGTGGTGACTCCTTGTTCTCTAATACTGTGGGTAAAACCTGGAACTCCCTCCCCAATTACCTAACCTCCCTTTCCTCAATAACACTATTTAAAAGCAAACTGAAACCATACCTTAAATCACAGTGGTTATGCCCATGTGCTAACCTTGACTAACTACCTCAATTATCTGTGGGCACTAATCACCATACCTGTATAAGCTAGTTACTTTTCTGTTAACTATAACGAGAGTGTGCTTCTATATTTAAAAATGTTATTAGAGATATCTTTGTATGGCTAACCATAGCTGACATGTATTATGATTATGTTAGCAGACATGCAATGAAATGTAAGGAATGGAAAAAATCTGTAATGTACCTGCATTTGTAAAATGTCACATAATATAAATAACTGTGTTTTGTGGAGCTTTTCTCCCCGGCCCTCTATTAAAAATGGACATATATCCAATTGGACTAGCCTGGTCAAAAATGTAAAATTAAAAATAAAATAAAATTACTCAGAAATTACGATTTATCTAGGAATTATATTAGCTAACAATATAAATTATATAATAGATTTAATTATAAGAATTGCTTATCTTCTAATAGAAATTTTGTAGTTAAATGGAACAAGATTATGTTTACAATGGAAGAGAGACTCATGATTATTAAAATGATCATTTTACCTAAAATACTTTAAATTATACAGTCCATGTCATTAACAGCTCCCAAAGCATTAATAAACAAATTCAACTCAATAGTTCAGAAGTTTTGTGGTTTGCAAATAACCAAGAGTAGCTTTTATACATCATATGAGGGACTGGTCCTCACGAGGAATAGGTTTCCCTGATATAGAAATATATTATATTTCTTCTGTGATGAAAACCTTTTCTTTGTTAATCAATGAACAATTTTCAGCTTAATGGAAAAAAATTTAAGACGTTCTTTATTTTACTATGGAATAGTTATCTAATTCTGATAAACTATTAATTTTAAACAATCCATTTATTTGGGTTATAAAAATTATTTTATTATGAATAAACATCCAAACAACTTTCCTTATGATATGTCACTCCTATTGAAGGCATTTCAAAATGTTATCTATCAAGATATAAATTATAAAAAGTGGATATTTAACTTGTTTTCTCTTGCTTACACAAAAAATATTATTCCTACTTCAATCTCTTCTATTATGATTTTGCTTAAAGATAAGAATCACATCTATTGGTCTCGGGGGATGAACTAATTTCTTTAGAATATCTAACAAGTAGATATCATTTAAACAAAGATTCAAGGTTACAACTACAATTCTATAGACAATTTATGATTGATAAAATTAATTCATTTCCACTAAGCACATGATTATCTGTTCCCAAATTAATATATTTTTGGTCATGCTTACTCAACAGAGCTCATTCAGTAAATGTAAGCTTTCAAAATTATATGGAATAAACAGAGGTGAAACTGAATGTAATTTAGGCAACTATTGGAATTATTTCTACTTAATAAATAATAATCCTCCTTCTGATGGTTATAAGAAAATAATTTTGGAATCATCTAAACTGACTACCTGTTCCCTCTAATGGAGATTGGTTTCTTGGAAATTTATGTATAGGGTTTTCTACACACCCCATAAATTGGAACAATTTGGAGGAAAAGAGTATTATGTTGGAGATGTAAAATGGATACCAAATAGAGTGGACCCACTACAAAAATCTGAAGGACTCCACAAGTGACCAGCATCTTTAACCAGGTTATCTCCTAACTTCCTGGATCCTATTTCAGAGCCAGAGGGCTCCCCATTGCATAACATAGAGGTTTATAGCTACATCCATGAGTTTGTTTACAATGCTCAAGTGGGGTATTATATCAAATGACTAAGCCAGGTGAAGATAGGCAGTATGGAACATTTTGTCGTCACCCACTATCTTGATGACCCTCTCAGAGATGCCTAACAAGCTGAGTAGGCATGATCTTCTCTTGATGAAACCAAACAGATCCAGTGTTTGAAGATTATCTATGTCCTTGTTTATTATTTCTATTATTATTGTTTACACTGATTTTTGTATGAGACTAGTCAGAATTTTGGGATTGTAACTCCTATGGTGTGTTGATGTCCACCTCAGGTAAAGGGATGACTGTTGCAGTTCTCCATTAGCTTAGTACAAAGTCTGTCTGGAAGCTGTGGTTAAACAGTGTCTCTAGTGGACCTGATAGATCATGTTTTAGGCTTTTTATGATGCATTCCTGTGATATTATCTGGGCGTATGGGTGCTGTATTTTTGGCTTTAGAAGGTGCATGCAGTACTTGCTCTCTAGTAATAGATGGGATAAAGATGTTTGATGGTATTTGCTGGGGGGCAACCAGGGAAGGGGGGTAAAGCTGAAGCAGAATTTGCTGGCCAGCAGTTTGGCTATATCTAATGGCTCTCCATGTAATCAGTTCCAACTATGAACCTATGAACCTATGTATAATCAGTTCTTCGTATTGCTTTGTGTTTCTTTTAATGTTTCAGACATAGCTAAAGAAAGTCTTGTGGTTGCCCTTTGCCTTGGAGACTATCTTTACCTCAGATTTGTCTTTAGTAGATTTAATTTGATGTCTTAGTTGTTTAGATTGATGACAGTGTTTTTATCATGTTGGGCATAGCTTCTCCTAATCTTGGATGTTACTTTTTTCCTTTTGTTGTATAACCTGCTTATGATTAGATTCCACAAGGTTGTTTTTTTTGAGTGAACTCCAAGCTTATTTGTGCTGGGCACAGCTCTCTCTATGCATTTATTGAAATGATTGTACAGGGTTTCTGTGAACAGTTCTGCATAGGCAGCTGTGTGCTTTGGGAGGGCTTGAAATTTTGCCATGCTATCACATAGTAGTAAGAAGTCTGTCTTAGAAAAGTTCCTAAATGTTATGAGGTTAGCCCCAAAAGATATGTACTACACATAATTGGCAGTGAGATACACAGACAAATTTGCCCTTTTGCTTTTGTACAAGTAGATTATTCAGAGTCTACTTTAGGAGAGCCCAGAGGAGTCGGATTATGTAATGCATGATGTTATTTTATCAGACTATTTTCCATACACACACTTTTTTTCTGATAAGCTTCTCTTAATCAAGCAACACCCAGAACATACATGTACTTGTTTTTCATGGTCCTAAGAACATTGATATTCCTATAATTGAGTAATATACAGGCTGAAGTTGTGAAACCTAGGATCCAGTGATGTGTTTTGTAAAGTGATTGATGTTTACCTTCAGGACCTAATGCCTTCCCCTGCCGTGTAATACCAGTGTAACTATTTGAATTAAATAAAGTTCCTGAGCTCAAGTTCATTTGTTGTTTTTCCTGGCTTAAGTCATCTCTTACCCATCCTGCAATAAATAAAATTTAATGTGGAGTATATGCAATATATTAATCCACTCCAATGGGTGCTGAATATGATCCAGAAAGAGAAGGAGCAAAATGCACAGGGTGACCCCTGTTCAGCAATGAAGGACTCAGCTAGAGCAGGTAAGTCTGTTTTAAAATCCCATCTGCGTTATTACTCAGAAATTACAACTTATCTAGGGATTATTTTAGCTAACAATATAAAGGATATAATAAAGTTAATTATAACAATTGCTTATCTTCTATTAGAAATATTGTAGTTAAATGTAACAAAATTATGTTTACAATGGAAGAGAAATTCACTATTATTAAAATTATAATTTTACCTAAAATACTTTATATTATAAAATCCATGTCATTAACACCTCCCAAAGCATTAATAAAATAATTCAACTCAATGGTTTAGAAGTTTTGTGGTTTCCAAAAAACCAAGTCTAGCTTTTATACATCATATGAGGGACTGGTCCTCAGGAGGAATAGGTTTCCGTGATATAGAAATATATTCTATTTCTTCTGTAATCAAAACCTTTTCTTTGTTAATCAATGAACAATTTTCAACTAAATGGAAAAAAATTTCAAGAAGTTCTTTCTTGTACTATGGAAGAATTAGAATTAGAAATTAATCTAAGAATAAACTTCCAAAAATCTTTCCTTATGATATGTCACTCCTATTGAAGGAATTTCAAAAATTGTATCTATAGAAATATAAATTATAAAAAGTGGATATTTATCTTGTTTCCTATTGCTTTCACAAAAAATATTATTCCTACCTCAATCTCTTCTAATATGATTTTGATTAAAGATAAGAATCTCATCTATTGGTCTCAGTTCTTCGCTGGGGATGAACTAACTTCTTTAGAATGTCTAACAATTAGATATGATTTAAACAAAGATTCATGGTTACAACTACAATCATATACACAATTTATGATTGATAAAATTAATTCATTTCCACAAAGTACAAGATCATCTGTTCCCAAATTAATACATTTTTTGGTCATGCTTACTCAACAGAGCACATTCAATGAATGTAAGCTTTCAAAATTATATGGAATAGCCAGAGGTGAGACTTAATGCAATTTAGGCAACTATTGGAATTATTTTTCTTAATAAATAAAAGTCCTCCTGATGGTGATAAGAAAATAATTTTGGAATCTCAATGGCAACACTCAGATACAGCAAGAGGTTCGATCCTCAGCTGGGGTGCCTTCTGTGTGGAGTCTGCATGTCCTCCCTGTGGTCGCGTGGGTTTCCTCTGGGTGCTCCAGTTTCCTTTCACATCCCAAAGACATGCTGCAGGTGGATTGGACAAACTAAATTGGCCCTAGGCATGAGTGCGTGCGTGTGTGTGTGTGCCTTCTGTGGAAGGTTGGGCGCCGGGCTAGCAACTCGACACCATAAATCTCTACTGCCAATCATAAGCGGATGGTGATCCACTGTGGTGACCCCTAACTGGGAAAAGCCGAAAGAATAAGAAGAATGGCAACACTCAGATCTGCTCAGAGTTACAGCACAATGGCACTAAATATACATAGCCAACTAATATTGACAGCATCCTGGCAGATAGGTTCAGTGCTAACTTTACCCGCCTCTCACCCCCTAGAGGGCCCATCTCTATACTGAAAGAATGCAAAGTTCCTGTAATCACGGCTGCACAGGTAAAAAACACACTCTCCAATGCCAAGAACACAGCATCCATGGGACCGGACAATATCCCAGGCTGCATTCTACACAAGCTACAGAATGAACTGGCACCCCATCTAAGTACCATGTTCAATCATAGCCTCACCTCAGACTTTGTGCCCACTGAATGGCACACCATGACTGTTATCCCACTCCACAAAGGGGGAGCCATGATGGACCCCGGGAACTACCGCCCCACTAGCCTGACGAGCCTGGTCTGCAAGGCCATGGAACGTATCATCATGGAACTCATAAACAAAGACATTGGTAATCTCCAAACTCTGGACCCCACCCAGTTCAGTTTTGTAAAATGCAGATCATGTCTCCTAAACCTGATAGACTTCTTTGAAGCAGTCACCAAAGCCATAGATGAGGGTAAGGTGGTTCACACAGCCTATCTAGATCTCGCCAAGGCTTTCGATACCATTCCCCACTCTGGAATTATAGATAAACTCACTAAACTAGGTAGAAATCCCTATGTCAGAAGATGGGTTACCAACTGGCTCATGGACAGAACCCACACTGTGAAAGTAGCACACTCCAAATTCGACTTCAGACCAGTGACAAGTGGAGTACCACAGGGTTCAGTCCTGGGTCTTCACCTGTTTGGTATCTACTTCTCTGAACTACAGGCTAACACAGAAGGTCTTTGGCTAATGAAGTTTGCAGATGACTGCAAACTGGGAGCCATAATTGAAACTCCTAACAATTTGTTTGTCCTACAAAAGGGCCTTGCTGAGACAGATGCCTGGTGTCAAAGCCATGGCCTAAAGCTTAATGCCAAAAAGTGCATTGTCATCCCCTTTGGTAAAAACTCTGTACCCATGAACTACCACATAGGTGATAGTTTACTTAACACCAAAAGTGTGATAAGAGACCTTGGGACACAGGTGGACAGTAGTCTCTCCTTTGATAATCACATCGCCACAGTGGTCAGGAAATACTTCTATGTGGCACACCTCATCACAAAAGGTTTCTCATCCAGAAGAAAAGAGGTCATTGTTCCCCTCTACTGATCACTGATTAGACCCATTATAGAGTACAGCGCCCCTATTGGTATGTAGCTCACAAGACATCTACAACAACTGGAGAGGCCACAGAAACACCTCACAAAGAGGATTACTGGCCTCAAACAGATACCCTATGCAGACCATCTCAAAAAACTCCAGCTTTACTCCATCGCATATCGACTACTCAGAGGTGATCTCTGTCTAACATACAAAGCTATGTCAAACCGAGAACTGTTGGACATGCTCCACTTAAAGAAATCCCAATCCCTCCAAACTACATCCTGTAGGGACCTAAACCTTGTCACCTCAATAAACAGAACATGCTAGAGGGTTAGATTCCTGTCCCAGAGACTTCCTGTACTCTGGAACAGACTACCTATCTATGTCAAATAGAGCTCCTTATTAGCACTCTTCAAGAAAAATCTTGATGATTGGATGGGAAATAGGAAATTCACCCCATGGATCACTTCTGTGGCTCTGCTCAACAGATGCACAAGAAAATATTTTTCTTGGGTGGCGAAAGCAGGGTACCTTTTTGGCTAGGCTTATATAGGCCCTACGGCCAATAGCCTAGTACATACCTATGAATCTATGAACCTATGAATCATATAAGTTGACTACCTCTGCACTCAGATGGAGATTGTTTTCTTGGAAATTTATGTATAGGGTTTTCTGCACACCCCATAAATTGGAACAGACTGGAAGAGAAGGGTATTATGGTGGAGATGTAAAATGGATACCAAATGGAGTGGACCCAATACAGAGATATATGGAACTCTACAAGTGACCAGTCTCTTTAACCAGGTTATTTCCTATCTTCCTGGATCCCACTTGAGAGCCAGAGGGCTCCCCATTGCATAACATAGAGGTTTATGGCTACATTCTTGAGTTTAACAATGTTCGAGTGAGGTATTATATCAAGTGACTTAGCCAAATGAAGGTAGGCAGTATGGAACATTTTACCCTCACCCATTGTCTTGATGACTCTCTCAGAGATGCTCAACAAGCTGAGTAGGCATGATCTTTGCTTGAAGAAACCAAACTGTGTTGGATCCAGTATTTGAAGATTATCTATATCTTTATTTATCATTTCTATGATTATTGTTTCCATTGTTTTTGGTATGAGACTAGTCAGTATTTTGGGATTGTAGCACTTATGGCGTGTTGATATCCACCTTGTGTAAAAGAATCTGGAGGCTGTGGTAAACAGTGTCTCCAGTGGTCTGGATAGGTCATGTTTCAGGTTTTTTAGGATGCATTCCTGTGATATTATATGGGACAATTGGTGCTCCATTTTTGGCTTTAGAGGGTGCATGCAAGACCTGCTCCCTAGTTATAGATGGGAGGAAGATGTTTGATGGTATTTGCTATGGGGCAACCAGGGAAGGTGGGGTAAAACTGAAGCAGAATTTGCCAGCCAGCAGTTTTGCTATATCTTATGGCTCTCCATGTAAGCAGTTCCATTTATAATCAGTTTTTCATATTGCTATGTGTTCCTTTTAATGTTTCAGACATAGCTAAAGAAAGCCTTGTGGTTGCCCATTGCCTAGGAGACTATGTTTACCTGAAATTTGGCTTTAGTACATTTAATTTGACCTCTTAGTTGTTTATATTGATGACAGTGTTTTTATCATGCTGGGCATAGCCCCTCCTAATCTTGGCTGTTACTTTTTTCCTTTTGTTGTATGACCTGCTTATGATTAGATTCCACCAGGGTGGTTTGTTTTTGAGTGAACTGCAAGCTTATTTGTTCTGGGCACAGCTGTCTCTATGCATTTATTGAAACGATTGTACAGGGATTCTGTGAACAGTTCTGCATTGGCAGCTGTGTGCTTCGCAGTGCTTGAATTTTGCAGGTTATCACTTAGTAGTAAGATGTCTGCCTTAGAAACTTCCTAAATGTTATGGGGTTAGCCCCATGACATACATACTACATCTAACTAGCAGTGGGATACACAGACAACTATGCTCTTTTGCTTTTGTACAAGAGATTATTCACAGAGACTCCTTTAGGAGAGCTTAGAAGAGTAGGATCATGTAATACATGATGTTATTTTGTCAGACTATTTTCCATACACGCACTTTTCATTGATACGCTTCTCTTAATCAAGCAACACCCAGCCCATACACATACTTGTTTTTCATGGGCCTAAGAATTTTGACATGCCCATAATTGAGTAATATACAGGCTGAAGTTGTGAAACCTAGGATCCAGTGCTGTATTTCATAATGTGATTTATGTTTACCTTCAGGACCTATTGCCTTCCAATGCTGTGTAATACTGGTGTAAATATTTGAATTAAATAAATTTCCTGAGTTCAAGTCCAGTTGTTTTTCCTGGTTTAAGTAATCTCTTACCCATCATGCTAAAAATAAAATTTAGTGTGGAGTATATGCAATATACTAATCCTTTCCAATGAGTGCTGAATTTGATATGGTTGGCTTATTTATATAGTCAGAAATACAGAAGAGATGATCCAGAAAGAGAAAAAGCAAAATGCACAGGGTGACCCCTGTTTAGAAATGAAGGACTCAGCTAGAGCAGGTAAGTCTGTTTTAAAATCCCATCTGCATTATTACTCAGAAATTACAATGATCTTGGAATTATATTAGCTAACAGTATAAATAATATAATAAATTTAATTATAACAATTTATTTTCTTCTGTTAGAAATCTTATAGTTAAATAGAACAAACTTATGTATACAATGGAAGAGAGACTCATGATTATTAAAATGATCATTTTACCTAAAATACTTCTCCCAAAGTGTTAATTAAAGAAGTCAACTCAATGGTTCAGAAGCTTTTGTGGTTTCCAAAAAAACAAGAGTAGCTTTTATACATCATATGAGGGACTGTCCTCAGGAGGAATAGTTTTCCCTAATACTCAAATATATTCTGTTTCCTCTGTGATCAAAACCTTTTCTTTTTTAATCAATGAACAATTTCTGATAAATGGAAAACATTTCAAAAAGTTATTTGTTTTAACATAGAATAATTATCTAATTCTGATAAACTATTAATTTTAAACAATCCACTTATTTGGGTTATAAAAATATTTTATTATGAATAAACTTCCAAAAACATTCCTTATGATATGTCAATCATATTGAAGGAATTTCAACATTTTATCTATAGAAGTATAAATTATAAAAACTGGATATTTATCTTGTTTCCTATTGCTTACACAAAAAATATTCTTTCCACCTCAATCTCTTCTAATATGATTCTGCTTTAAGATAAGAATTTCATCTATTAGTCTCAGCTCTTCATTGGGGATGAACTGACTTCTTTAGAATATCTAAAAATTAGATATAATTTAAATAAAGATTCATAGTTACAACTAAAGTCATATAGACAATTTATGATTGATACAATTAATTCATTTCCACTATGCACAAGATCATCTGTTCCCAAAGAAATACATTTTTGGTCATGCTTACTCAACAGAGCTCATTGAATGAATGTAAGCTGTCAAAATTATGTGGAATAAACAGAGGTGAAACTGAATGAAATTTAGGCAACTATTAGAATTTGTTCTCCTTAATAAGTAATAATCTTCCTGATGATGATAAGAAAATAATTTTGGAATCATCTAAGCTGACTACCTGTTCACTCAGATGGAGATTGTTTTCTTGGTAATTTATGTATAGGGTTTTCTACACACCCTATAAATTGGAACAGATTGGAAGAAAAGGGTATTATGTTGGAGATGTAAAACGGATACCAAATGGAGTGGACCCAATACAGAGATCTGTGGAACTCCACAAGTGACCAGCCTCTTTAACCAGGTTATTTGCTATCTTCTTAGAACCCCAACTGAGAGCCAGAGGGCTCCCCATTACATAACACAGAGGTTTATGGTTACATCCATGAGTTTGTTTACAATGTTTGAGTGGGGTATTATATCAAATGACTTAGCCAGGTGAAGGTAAGCAGTATGGAACATTTTGCCCTCACCCATTGTCTTAATTGCCCTCTCAGAGATGCCAAACAAGTTGTGTAAGCATGATCTTCTCTTGAAGAAACCAAACTGTGTTGGATCCAGTATTTGAAAATTATCTGTGCCCTTATTTATCATTTCTATGATTATTCTTTCACTGTTTTTTGTATGAGACTAGTCAGAAGTTTGGGATTGTAACTCCTGTGGTGTGTTGATGTCCACCTTGTGTAATGGGATGACTGTTGCAGTTCTCCATTAGCATAGTACGAAGTCTGTCTGGAGGCTGTGGTTAAACAGTGTCTCCAGTGGTCCTGATAGATCACGTTTCAATTTTTTTAGGATGTATTCCTGTGATATTATGTGGGACTATTGGTGCTCCATTTTTGGCTTTAGAGGGTGCATGCAATACCTGATCCCTAGTTATAGATGGAAGGAAGATGTTTGATGGTATTTGCTGGGGCAAACAGGGCTTGGGGATAAAACCAAAGCAGAATTTGGTGTCCAGGAGTTTTGCTATCCCTTATGGCTCTCCATGTAAGCAGTTCCATTTATAATTAGTTCTTTGGATCTATATCATATTGTCAACAGCTGAAAATGTCGACTCTGACTTGTTCAACACCAAAATGTCGAACTACAAAATTAACGAACAGCCAAGTCACAGATTTCTTTCCAACAGAAAGAAATTGGTAGACCGTTCTGTTACACCTGCCCTTTCCCTGACTGTAGTGCAGTCTCAGAGTTAGAATGTTTAGTAAGGGTGTGTGTGTGTGTGGGGGGCTGTGGGGGGCAAAGCCCCCCATTTAAATATATTTGTTTCTGTGTGGCATTGGTGTTTTGCCAAGTGATTTCTTTCCATTGGAAAGAAATTGGTCATTTGGCCATTCCCTAATTTTGTTGATCGACATTTTGGTGTTGATCATGTCTGAGTCAGCATTTTCACCTGTCAACAATATAATATAGACCCACTTCTTCATACTGCTATGTGTTTCTTTTAATGTTTCAGGCATAGCTAAAGAAAGCCTTGTGGTTTCCCTTTGTCTGGGAGACTATGTTTACCTGAAATTTGGCTTTAGTACATTTCATTTGACCTCTTAGTTGTTTATATTGATGACAGTGTTTTTATCATGCTGGGCATAGCCCCTCCTAATCTTGGCTGTCACTTTTTTCCTTTTGTTGTATAACCTGCTTAAAATTAGATTCCACCAGGGTGGTATGTGTTTTGAGTGAACTGCAAGCTTATTTGTGCAGAGCACAGCTGTCTCTATGCATTTATTCAAATGATTGTACAGGGTTTCTGTGAACAGTTCTGTATACGCAGCTGTGTTCTTTGGTAGGTCTTGAAATGTTGCCAGGTTATCACTTAGTAGTAGAAAGTCTGCCTTACAAAACTTCCTAAATGTTGTGTGGTTAGCCCCATGAGATACATACAACACCTAATTGGCAGTGGGATACACAAACAGATTTTCTCTTTTGCTTTTGTACAAGTGATTATTCACAGAGACTCCTTTAGGAAAGCCCAGTGGAGTAGGATCATGTAATGCATGATGTTATTTTGTCAAACTATTTTCCTTAAACATACTTTTCTCGGATATGCTTCTCTTACTCAAGCAACACCCAAACCATACAAGTACTTGTTTTTCCTGGGCCTAAGAATTTTGACATGCCCATAATTGAGTAATATACAGGTTGAAGTTGTGAAACCTAGGATGATGTACTTCACAATGTTATTCATGTTTACCTTCAGGACCTAATGTCTTCCCCTGCTGTGTAACACTGGTATAAATATTTGAATGAAATAAAGTTCCTGAGTTCAATTCCAGTTTTTGCTTTTCCTGGCTTAAGTCATCCCTTACCCATCCTGCAAAAAACAAAATTTAATGTGGAGTATATGCAATATATTAATCTTCTCCAATGAGTGCTGAATTTGAAATGGATGGTTTATTTCTGTAGACACAAATACAGAAGAGATGATCCAGAAAGAGAAGGAGCAAAATGCACAGGGTGACCCCTCTTCAGAAATGAAGGACTCAGCTAGAGCAGGTATGTCTGTTTTAAAATCCCATCTGCATTATTACTCAGAAATTGCAATTATCTAGGAATTATATTAGCTAACAATATAAATGGTATAATAAATTAATTATAACAATTGCTTACCTTCTATTAGAAATCTAAATGGAACAAACTCACGATTATTAAAATGGTCATTTTACCTAAAATATTTTATATTATACAATCCACGTCATTAACACCTCCCAAAAGCATTAATAAAATAATTCAACTCAATGGTTCAGAAGTTTTTGTGGTTTCCAAAAAAACCAAGAGTAACTTTTCTACATCATATGAGGGACTGGTCCTCAAGAGGAATAGGTTTCCCTGATATAGAACTCTTTTCTATTTCTTCTGTGATCAAAACCTTTTCTTTGTTAATCAATGAACAATTTTCATCTGAATGGAAAAAATTTCAAGAAGTTCCTTTTTTTAACATGGAAGAATTATCTAATTCTGATAAACTGTTATCCATTTATCTAGATTAGAAAAATTATTTTATTATGAATAAACTTCCAAAAAACTTTCCTTATAAAATGTCACTCCTATTGAAGCAATTTCAAAATGTTATCTGTAGAAATATAAATTATAAAAAGTGGATATTTTTCTTGTTTCCTATTGCTTACACAAAAAATATTATTCTTACCTGAATCTCTTCTAATATGATTTTGTTTAAAGATTAGAATCTCATCTACTGGTCTCAGTTCTTTGCTTAGGATGAATTAACGTCTTTTGAATATCTAACAATTAGATATGATTTAAATAAAGATTCATGGTTACAACTACAATCATACAGACAATTTATCACTGATAAAATTAATTCATTTCCACTAAGCACAAGATCATCTGTTCCCAAATTAATACATTTTTAGTCATACTTACTGAACAGCGCTCATTCAATGAATGTAAGCTTTTAAAAATATATAGAATAATCAGAGGTGAAACTTAATGTAATTTAGGCAGCTATTTGGAATTATTTCACCTTAATAGATAATAATCCTCCTGATGATGATGATAAGAGAATAATTTTAGAATCATCTAAGCTGACTACCTCTTTGCTCAGATGGAGATTGTTTTCTTGGAAATTTATGTATAGGGTTTTCTATACACCCCATAAATTGGAACAGATTGGAAGAAAAGGTTATTATGTTGGAGATGTAAAATGGATTCCAAAGTAGATTGGTCCCATATGTTTCATGATTGTGTAGCTCTGAAACAATACTGGGAAAATATCAATAGTTTTCTTCAAGCCCTTTTTCTGATAAGTTTGTCTTATCTAACTCTTTGATTTTGTTTAACACACCAGTTCAAAAGTGTATTAAAAAACTTAAATATCTATTATTATGTTCCATATTAGCTGTTTCTAGTAAAGTAATAACCAGAAACTGGAAAGTTGAAACTCCTCCTTTGTTCTTAGAATTTAAAAATGTTCTTACTATGGTGTATGTCCACTGGAATTGATGACCATTAAATCAAGAACTATCAGAACTCATTTTTCCTACAATCTGTGGTCCAAATTAAAAAGTCTACTGGACAAGAATTTACATAATACTTAGAGACTATTTTAACTGTTTTATAGTGGTATGTTAAACTGTTTTAATAGACACCAATGTAAATACTTTAGTTGTAAATTTTCTGTTTGGTTATTTTCTTGTATTGATACACATTGGGCCAGATTCAGGAAGGCTTACACGGAGTTCAAGAGTAGTGTAAGCCTCCGTGTAAGCCTCCCGATTCAGGAACAGCCCAAATCTCCATGTAAGAGACAGCTAACACATCTCTTACATGGACTGGGCGTGGAAATGCTCAATACCTCATTTGCAGCTCAAAGATATGCAAATGAGGTATCTGAGCGATCCACGAAGCAGAAACCAGTCCGTGTAACGGACATGTTAGCTGCAGAAATGTACTCAGCTGACAACTGAGTACATTTCTGCAAAATTAAAAACGGAGTTATGTCAGCTCCAAATAAAGGGTGCATATGTTTCATTAAGCATGCCAATGGCCAAATATGTGGCCATTGGCATGAAAAAGTGTTGCAAAAATATGTTATATAACTTTTTTTTTTCACGGGATTTTGAGGTTTAACTGCAGCGCACACCCGCATAAGCGGGTGCGCTACCTAAAACTAAAAACCGAAGCTTATAAGCCGACAATTGTGGGATTTATGTATTACATGGAATGTCAACAGAGGGACTTGCAGACCAAAAACAATATGGCCTCCGTTTAGTGGTTGTCAAGGGGGGGAAGCTCCGTGTAAGACATGTAACTAGTCATTACTAGGCAATCCTATGTAAATGAGGGTTACAATACTGAATCACAGTGCCACATAGGTAATGAGCACTTTCTGAGTAGTGTAAGAGTTAGAGAAGGGGGAGGAACAGAGTAAGAGGTAGGTGACATCACGGGGGGAAGGATAGATACAAATGTACCAGATTGGAGGGCAATGTAAGGTGAAAGATGACAGACAGACTTCAGGAGGGAGGTGTGTCCCAACAGAACACTAGGAAAGTCAAGAAATCGAAGGTTTACGCTATCCCTACACTCAAAGTTTCTTGAAATACATGCATGCGCGCGTGTGCGCGTGTGGAAGGCAGGTTCAACATGTGGAAGCGTGTTGCAAACCATTTACAATGGTTTGCGCGGGCGTGCACATGTATAAGGCAGTGTGCGTGCATGTTAACATGAAGCAGCCTAGTTCACACCGTGTAAGGATGTGTGCGCGCGTTTTAAGTGACTGTGAGCATGTTTGAGCTGGTGTGCACATTGCTCCCCTTCAGGAAACAGAGAGGAAACAGGAAAAAACAAAATACAAGGAAACTGCCAGAGGATACTGCTGGAGTTAATTGGTGGAAACAATTGGAAGCAGGCAATTATGCAGGCAGACTAGAAGCCCAACCCAGTACTTAAAACACTGCAAAGAGCAGTGCAGGGTGTTTCTCACAAGAGATACTGCAAGAAAGTAAGCTATCAGAATTGAAAACTGAAAAAAGCTGAACTCAGAGCAGAAATGCTAGGGGCTGCCATAGCTGTTATAATCAGGCAAAGGCGAATTGCTGAGGGTGGTGACAATGCAGATGCTGACAGACAACCCAGAGTGAGAGAAGGAGAAGAG
>NC_056744.1:1767619267-1767641767 GCF_019279795.1 Protopterus annectens
GTCAGCTTCTTCTTCCTCTCCCTTTTGGGCTCTGGCTGCCTCAGCGGCCTTGGCGCCCTCTGTTCCCTTAGCTCAACCTGGGACTCAACCTCCCTCTTCGGGTTTGAGCTCTGGGGAAACTAGTGCCTCCTCAGCTAAGGAGAAGAGGCACAAGGATAAGGAGGGACATAGATCCCATAAAAGGTGGGCCAAATCTCACCCCTCGGCTCCGCCAGCTAAAGTAGCTAAGTCTCCTTCGGGGGTCTCCGGATCCTCCTCCTCTCGGCTCCGTTCACCTAGCTTCTCGCCAGAGCCAGAGGAGGAAGATCGGTCTCCCTCGAGGTCACCAAGGCGGCTCTCCCAGCCTGCCTCGACTACCTCTTCCAGGTCAACAAGAAGCATCTCCGAAGCGGATATGGATCGGATGATGTGTCGGTTCTTACAGACCCAAATGCAGATGGGGGTGCTCTTGCCTCCTCCTCCTCTGGGGGGGAGTGCTACCCCTATGTTTGCCCCGATCACTCTTTCTCCGACTCATTTTTGGATCTCGGAGTCATCGGATCCAGGCCCCTTCGGACCCAGGGATTTGTTGGCGCTGATAGCGCTGGTCTCTTCGACTCCGACTATGCCCTCGAGCTTGTCGGATCTGAGATCTCGGGGCCGAGGGCTGAGCATCGGATCTGAGGGAGTTGTTGTGTCTTCGGAGCTGTTGGCTTCGGAGCGCACCTCTCTCTTGGCGCCGACTGCATTGGCTCCGACCCCGATCCCTTCCTTGGAGCCGAGGAGATTGTTCTCAGAGGCTGGCGAGGGTGATTCTCCTTCGGCTTTTGAGGTAGTGGAGAGGGTACTGTCAAGATCCTCCAGATCCCCGGTTCAGGCTTCGGATCCACCCGTACCCCCACTGTATGAGGGTCTGTCTTCCATCATCCGACCATCGGGACAGCCTGCCCAAGCCCTCCAGCTAGTTCCCGTGGAGGAACAACAACCCATGGACGAGCCCTCTTCAGATAGCCCCACCGAGGAGGTTCCTCAGAAACGTCGGTGTAAAAGGAGTCACCTGGACTCCCCCGAGTCCGTTACCACCGACATGAACTTAGATGATAGGGAGGGTTCCCCAAGGTCACCCCCTGAAGATGTCTCCTTTGGAGACATCATGGAAATGTTGCGTATTGGAGGGGTGTGGTCTGCCCAAAAACCTTCCCTTGATGAATCTGTGTTCCTGGAGGCATTTGAGGCAGGCCCAACTACCTCCTGAGTGTCCCCTCCAGCTGACCCCCTGGTGGACTTAATTACCTCCAGGGCGTGGAAGGAGCCCGACACCGTGGAGCCAATACCTAGGCGTCCAGATAAAATACTAAGTCCCCCCACAGATATACAGTCATGGGCCAAAGGAACCCCTGTTGATGCCATGTTGGTGGTGGCGGCCACCAAGAAAGAACTCGCTCAGGAGAGTTCTTTGGTCCACCCGCTAGATAAAGAATCTCGAGCGTTGGACCACATTGGGAAGCGGATGTTTGCTTCAGTGACCTTTTCCATAAGGGCGCTGAACTATATGGCACATACCATCAGGCTACAGCATGACTTGATCAAGAAATACGCTGCAGCCCCCCCGGAGTCCATGTCGGTCAGAGACAGGAATGTGTTTACGACATGAATGGCCACTCTGAAATCCATCTCTAATACATCTATGCGTCTCCTCTCTCATGCTTCGGAAGGAGCCGCTAGAGCCAGTGGAGCAGGGGTCATCTTACGACGTCACGCCTGGCTCCGTCTTTGCGACTTCGTGGATCCCTTCAAGGCGTCCTTTGTGAACGCCCCCTTTGATGGTTCTGCTCTTTTCGGCAAGACCGTTCGCGATACACTGGTCCAAAGCAAAAAGGACGGGAAGATGCTGTCTGCCGTCGGAGTCCGCTTCTCTAGTCCCCAAAGATCCTTCTCCAGGAATCAGAGGGGACAAAAGAAGCTGCAGTTCTGCAAGTCTCAGCAATCCCATCCAGCTGCGGACCACTCATCCTCTAGAGGCAGAGGAGGACAAGGTGGACGCTGGCCCAGAGGCAGAGGGGGGCCGCGTAATTTCGGGTCTAGAGAACCTTTCTCGGACAGACCCGCACAACAGCCCTGAGGGCTTGCCCGACTGTCCCTCTCTGGAGGCAGTCGGGGGGCAGTTGACGGAGCACCTGTCAAACTGGGAGTCCCTTACAATGGATCGATGGATGCTCCATATCATTTCCAGAGGTTATTTCATTCCTTTCCTAAATCTTCCCCTCAAAACCAGACACCTCCCCGATGTCCCACCCAATCAGAGGGAGGCAGCGGCTTCAGAGATTTTGAAGCTGCTAAGAAAAAGAGCCATCCAGCCCGTCCCCCCAGATCAGTCCGGCTTGGGTTATTACTCAAGGTTCTTTTTGGTGCCAAAGAAAACCGGGGACCTCAGACCCATCTTAGATCTTTCTGCTCTGAACCTGTTCATACCCAAGGAAAAGTTCCGGATGGTCACTCTTCAATCTATTCTCCCCCTTATGTGGGAAAACGACTGGATGTGCTCCATAGACCTGAAGGATGCATACTACCATATCTTGATGGACAGATGATCCAGGAGGTTTCTCCGCTTCCGGCTCGGAGCCAGTCATTATCAATTCAGGGTTCTTCCATTCGGACTCACCTCAGACCCAGAGTGTTCACCAAGGTCATGGCGGTGGTTGCAGCCCACCTGAGACTTCAGGGCATTCAGGTCTTCCCGTACCTAGACGACTGGCTCCTTACCACGACCAACAGGCATCAGCTCTCTGTGGCGAGAGATTACGCACTGACTCTAGCCCACAACCTAGGCATTTCAGTAAACCATCAGAAGTCCTGCCTGTGCCCCACTCAAGCCCTGGAATTCATAGGGGCCAGGTTGGATACTTGAATCTCCCGAGCTACTCTAACATCAGTCAGACTGAACAGCTTGTCTTTATCAGGTGTTATCCCTTCTCCGGAGTCCTACTCCTCCAGCGGAGTTAGTCCTGAGGGCACTGCGGTCTATGGCAGCAGCGATCGGTCTTTCCTCTATGCCCATCTGCGAATGTGAATATTACAATGGACCCTTCAAGTCCAATGGTCCCTCTTGTTCCACCCGTTGAACAAGCCGATACCACTGAGCAGAGTTTGCAGGGACTCCCTTCTTTGGTGGTTACATGCGTGGGAACTCAGAGAAGAGAGGCCTTTTGTGATCCCCCTGGTCGAAACCACGTTGACCATGGACGCTTCTCGTCTCGAGTGTGGGGGGGCATTGTTCAGGCAGATCCGTTCAAGGCACGTGGACTTCCTAGAGACCGCATTGCATATTAATGTCCTAGAGATGAGGGCAGTGCTTTTGGCGTTGCAAGCTCTCCATGACCTTCCTCCCCTGGGGACTATTGCAATCCAGACAGACAACATGTCTGTAGTCTGGTATATAAACAAACAGGGAGGAACCAGATCCTATCCCCTGTGTCGAGAGGTCATGAGAGTTTGGGAATGGGCGATCTCCACCATCCGTTTTCTGGTAGCAACGCACATCCCGGGACGATCCAACATATTAGCGGACAAGCTAAGTCGGGTGCTTCTCACTCCATACGAGTGGTCTCTGAATCCATCTGTTGCGAAGCAGATCTTCCACAAATGGGGTCAGCCTCCCTGTGATCTTTTTGCTTCTCCTTTAAACACAAAATGTAGCGAGTACTTCTCAATAATTCCCCCAGAGGGGAAACCCCCATAGATGCTCTAGTCCATGCTTGGCCTCCCGGGCTCCTTTATGCTTATCCCCCCCTTCCACTCATGATGAAATTCATTCAGAAAGCCTGTCGGTTGGGGAGCAGAGTTATCCTCATAGCCCCATTCTGGCCTCGGCAGATCTGGTTCCCCTTTCTGCGGTCTCACAATGTGGCTCCTCCATGGATTCTGGATCCCAGTCCAGAACTGATCTCTCATCCCACGGATTGCCCAATCCCGAACCTGGTCAACCTCAAGCTTGCAGCTTGGCTGATCCAGTTCCATTAATGGCTAGGACTCCCGGTATCTCATCTCCCATTAAGGCCATTCTGGTTGTGGCTCATAAGCCGTCTACCAGAAAACTTTACAACAGTAAATGGAAGCGTTTTTCCATTTGGGCCAAAGACAAGGGCCTGGACCCATTTACTGTCCCTATTCTGACCATTCTGGACTTCCTCTCATTGATCTTTCGGCAGGGAGCAAGCGCTTCTACGGTTAAGGTGCAATTGGCGGCCATCTCCCATTTTCATGTGGGTGATGACATAGGTTCCTTAGCATCCACAAAGTTGTGCAAAACCTTCTTAAGAGGCATTTTCCTTTTAAATCCACCGATAAAGTCTGTGGTTCCCCATGGGATCTCACTCTAGTCTTGCAAGCCTTGACGAGTCCACCTTTCGAACCTGCAGCCTCAATTCCGTTGAAGTTCTTGTCATGGAAAACAGCTTTCTTAGTGGCTATTACTTCGGCCAAAAGGGTTTCAGAATTACAAGCCTTGTGTATGAAACCTCCTTACCTTATCTTTCACAAAGATAGAGTGTCCCTCAGGACTAACCCGTCTTTCTTGCCTAAGGTTGCTTCAGAAGCAAATATAAATCAATCGATAAATCTACCAGTGTTTTTTCCAACATTTCAGAACAAGGGAGAATACACATTACACAAATTGGATGTACACAGACAGCTGCGTTTCTACTTGCATAGGACTAGAGAGTTTCGCAAGTCGGACCAGTTGTTTGTCTCATATGCAAAATCAGCAATGGGTAAAGCCATTTCCAAAGTGACTGTAGCAAATTGGATCCATCAGTGTATTATTCAGGGGTATATATCATCTGGAAAACCAGCCCCAGTTAATATTCATGCTCATTCTACAAGATCTGTAGCCACCTCAACAGCCTTTTGGTCTAGGGTTCCAGTGGACGACATATGTTCAGCAGCTACTTGGTCCTCTTCTCATATGTTCATTTTTCAATTTAAATTAGATGTGATTTCGAGAAGTAGGGCTTCTTTTGGCTCCGTAGTGCTTCGGAATATCCTTCCGTAAGGACCACCCAGGTTCTTATAAGGTAACTGGAGACTCTGTCCCACAGGTTGCAGAACAAATGAAGTAACTACTTCAGATAAAGAAGTTATGTACTCACCATAATGTTCCATCTGAGTAGGTACTTCATTTGTCTGTAAATCACCCCCTGCCATCCCCCGAACCTTTCGGGATTTTCTGATCACATTTGCAGTTGATTTTTTGTGTTACCAGGTTGGTGAGGCAAAAAAACGATCTGAGGTAATATGGTTGGTAGCAGGGGATTATGGGTAGGGGAGGAGGTAGGAGCTCGGATCTTGGAGCTTGGAAAGCTGCCGGCTCGGATCCGAAGTCGGATCCAATACCCACAGGTTGCAGACAAATGAAGTACCTACTCAGCTGGAATGTTATGGTGAGTACATAACTTCTTTTTATGAGAAGGGAGGAGAGGGAGTGGAAATGAAGGGAGTCACTAGGCTGAGTTATGAGACAGGAGGAAAAAAAGGATGGTGGAGCAGAAATTGTATAAAGGGGGTCAGGTGGGGTGAATGCATGAGCATTCCCAATGAGAACAGAGGTGAGAATGGAGCATGGTCTTGAAGGTGGAGTGGTTTTTGGGTGATTTGAATGTGGGGGGTGAATTCCATTGATGAGCGACAGAGAAAGACAGGAGAAATTGGCCAGGTGTGTGTAAGGGTTTGTACACTTCGAGGAGGTTCTGGTTACTGGACCTGAGTAGTCTGTCTGTATGATGCAAGGTGAATATGGAGGAGAGGTAAGGTCAGTTAGAGGGTTTGAAAAATGAGTTTGTGAGCAGTTGAATGTAAGAGAGATAGTGGGGGAGTTCCAGCCAGTTCAAGGAGTGGAGTGCATCACAGTGGTGGGAGGAAGATTTGATCCCAGTAGCAAACGTAGAGATTTTATTATAGCAAGATGACCATTTTGATTTTAGGGAGGATTGAAAGTTGGTGAGGAGAGAGGCTCACTACAAGAGAGAGCGGATGAGGGAGGAAATAGAGAGTATATGTTTGAATGAGAGAGTGACATAGCTGTGATGATACAGCATTCTGAGATTTTTGTGTATTTTCTTAAAACTACTTTGTATATGAATGTATAACTTTAAATGTTCATCAGTGATAACACCTAGAAGTTTTCTATGGGAGGCTGTTTCAATGGGAATCTTATTCTGATTGGCCATGGAGAAAGAATTTTTATCAACAGAAGTGTTTTTAGATGGGGTAAAGATCATGATTTTGGTTTTGGATGCATTGAGAACAAGGCTTCCAAAGCATACAAGACTTGGTACAAGAGAAGGTATCTTGTGTTAGTTGCATGGATCTGAGGTGAGATTGAGCATATCAAATTATGGTTGAATAATCCGTGTACTGGACAAGTTTGGTATTAGGGATGCACTGATGAAAATTATTAATGAAGATGTCAAAAAGTAAGGGACCCAGTATAGAGGCTTGTGGAACTCCTGTTGGATTGTGAAGGAAGGAAGAGGTACTATTGTTCCACTTGACGGCTTGTTATCTATTAGAAAGATAACCAGAAAACCAGTTAATAGAGGAGGGGGAGAGATTGAGAAGAGAGAGTTTTGACAAGAGAAGTTTGTGGGAAAAAGTATTGAAGGCCTTTGATAAGTCTAGGATAAGGATAGATACAATGTTGCCAGAGTCTCGGGCGTGGTTGATGATGTCAAGGAAGGACAGAAGGGCAGTGGTAGTACTATGTCCAGGTATATATCAATGTTGAGCTGGAAAAAGAAGTTGATTGTCTAGGAGGTAGGGAAGGAGTTGCAAGTGTATGCATTTTTCAAGGACTTTTGAGATAGGGGACAAGATGGCTATAGGACAGAAGTTGAAGATTTCAATATTGTTGCTTCCTTTGTGGAGGGGAATGATGAACACTTTCTTCCAGAGAAGGGGTACATCAGATTCTTGGATTGAATGGTTGATAAGTATGGCGATGGGAAGGGCTATGCCATCTGCAGCTAGCTTGAGAAAGTTAGACGGAAGGTTGTCTGGGGCATGAGAGCATGGTTTTAGTTTTAGTAGAAGTTTTTTTATGGCATGTAGAGAGATGGGTTTGTATGGTAAAGGGGGTAGATGAGTAATGTTGATGTCAGTGGGACATGGATGAGGGTGGAGTAGAAGTTTTACTGGAGAATGATGTGGTGAGCTTGGCTATTGAATCAGTAAAGAAAGAGTTGAATTACGTAGCTAAGATATGATCTGGAGAGTTAGGGTCAGGGCAGGGATTGTCTTTTTTTGCCAGGAGAGAGGAGAGCAGGTATACTGTACCAAAACATTTTGAGGTTGGATCTATGATTGTTTTGAAGCTTGGACTAGTAGAATGTTTGGTCTAAAGCAGTTTGTTTTTTCACTTTATTATGAAGTTGCTTATACTCAGTAAGGGAGTTAGGTGTTTTAGATTTATAGTAATGCTTCCAAGATTTATCTCAGAGATGCACAAGTGTAATAATTGCTTTAGTTAGCCAAGGGGTGGATTTGGTTTTGATTCTTTTAGTTCTGGGGGGGGGGGGTGAAGCTATCTAGTAGGTTACTAAATGTGGCATTGAAGTATGTTACAGTGTTGTGAAGAGGAAGCATTTTTACAGGCTTCCAGTTTATATATTTTAGTGAGTCAGAGAAAGCTAGAGGGTTGAAGTTTTTTAGGGTATGAGTTGTTATGTAGTTGTAGTGAAGATGTATGGAGGATGGTGATCAACGAACAAAGGCATGGAGATGATCGCTGAGGGAGTTGGGTAGGGTGCCGTTGTCAGAAATGGATTTGGGGTGAGAAACTAATATCCAGTCCAGAATACTATCGGAGTTGTTATCTTTATTAAATCTGGTAGGGGAGGCAAGTATTTGGGTGTAGTTGTATAGATTTATATTCTGAGGTAATGTAAGTAATTGAATAGAAGTCCAGTTTATATTTGTCACCTAGGAGTATAGTTTCATTGCTTATATTGGATGAGAACCAAGAGTGGATATCTTCAAGAATAGGTTAATAGCTTCATAGGTGTGTACTAGGCTAATGGCCCTGGGGTCTTTACAAGCCTAGCCATAGTATTACCCTGGCATCATGCCACCCAACTTTAGTTCCCAATTCCTCTGTCAAGTAGAGCCACTGGAGTGATCCCCCGGGTGAATTTTCTATTTCCCATCCACTCATCAAGATTTCCCTTGAAGAGGGACAACGAGGTGCTCTGCTTGACATGTATGGGAAGTCTATTCC
Organism: Protopterus annectens; assembly: GCF_019279795.1. Taxonomy (NCBI): domain Eukaryota; kingdom Metazoa; phylum Chordata; order Ceratodontiformes; family Protopteridae; genus Protopterus; species Protopterus annectens. The sequence continues at coordinate 1,767,627,516 of NC_056744.1, forward strand.
ATATCATGGGCAGTCTCTGGGCTATGAACCTGTCCCTCCAGTACGTTGTGTTGATTGTGGTAATGAGATTGAGGATTCTAGAGTGTGTGGTGCAGAGGGATTGGGATGTTTTTAAATGTAGCATTTCTAACAGAGCTGGGTCAGACATGGTTATGTAAGTCAAGCAGAGATCGTCTCTAAATTGGTGATATGAAATAGAGAATGGTTGGGTTTTTTTGAGTCTGTCCATATGGGACAAGTGTTTAAGGCCTAGGATCCTCTTTGTGAGGTATGTTTGCGGCCTCTCCAGTTGTTGCAGGTGTCTAGTGAGGTACATGGCAAATGGGGCATTGTACTCGATGATTGGCCTAATGAGGGAAGAGTATAGGGAAACAATGACCTCTTTCTTCCTGGATGCAAAACCCTTAGAAATGAGATGTGCCACATAGAAGGACTTTTTGACCACAGTGGCAATGTGGTGATCAAAAGAGAGGTTGATGTTGACCTGTGTTTCAGATCTCTTATAACACCTTCTGTGTTCAGTGGACTACCATCAATGTGGTAATTCATGGGAACTGTTTTTTTCCCAAAGGGGATGATGACACATTTTTTGGCATTGAGCTTAAGGCCATGGTTCTGACACCAGTCGTTGGTCTCAGTGAGGCCATTCTTTAGGATGTTAACATCACTTGTGGAGTTAATAATAGCTCCCAACTTGCAATTGCCTGCAAACTTTGTCAGCCAGAGTCCCTTTGTGTTGGCCTGGACTTCAGAGAAGTGGATAACAAACAGGAGAAGACCCAGGACCGAACCCTGTTGGACTCCACTTGTGACTAGTCAGCAGTCTGACTTGGAGTCATCTACTTTCACACTGTGGGTTCTATCTGTGAGCCAGTTTGCAACCCACCTAGTGATATAGGGGTTGATGCCTAACTTAGAGAGTTTTTCTATGATTCCTGAGTGGGGAATGGTATCAAAGGCCTTGGCCAGATCAAGGTAGGCTGTATGAACCACCTTGCCTTCATCCACAGCTCTGGTGACTGACTCAAAGAAGTCAACCAGGTTGAGCAGGCATGATCTACCCTTCACAAAACCAAACTGTGTGGGATCCAGAGTTTGGAAATTCCCTGTATCCTTGTTTATTAGGTCCATGATGCATTCCATAGCTTTACATATCAGACTCATCAGGCTAATGGAGCAATAGTTCCCAGGGTCTGTAGTCACTCTTCCTTTGTGGAGAGGGATGACTGTAGTAGTGTGCCATTTGGTAGAGACAAAGCCTGATGTGAGGCTGTGATTGAACAGGGCACACAGGTGAGGTGCCAGTTCATTCTGTAGTTCATGTAGAACACAGCCAGGGATATTGTCAGGTCCCATAGAAGCTGTATTCTTGGCCTTGGACAGTGCTCTTTTAACCTGTGCAGTAGTAATACTGGGTGCCTGGCAATCTACTGGTATTGTGATTGGTCCTTTGGAGGGGAGAGAGGGGTAAAGTTGCCATTGAATTTGTCGGCCAGTATATTGGTAATATCAGTTGGAATGGTATAAGGAGGTACCATTGTGCAGTAGCTCAGAGCAAATCTGGGTATTACTGTGGAGATTCTTTACATAACTATAGAAGGCCTTGTGGTTGTCTTTACTATCTGCTGCAATTCTGTTTTCATAGCTAGCTTTAGAGGATTTGATAAGGGATCTCAACTTTTTGTTGAGGCTGATAAGGGAGTTTTTCCAGTCTTGGGACTTCACCTTATTCCACATCATTTTCCGCCTTCTGCTGACGAGTTTGTTTATGGCAGGAGACCACCAGAGTGGCTTCCTTGTATTGGAGGAGAGCATGTTGGTTCTATTGGGTATGGCGAGAGCCATGCAGTTGTGTACGTGTTTGTACAGTGCATTGGTGTATGATTTAGCAGTCATTGCATGGGTGCTGTGAAATTAGCCACCTCTATTTTTAGGAGCCCAAAGTTAGGTTTGGAGAAGTTTTTCATGGTGGTTACCTTTGCAGGTGGGTGGTGGGAGGGATGTGGATTTCCAAGGTTATTAGTTTATTATTTGGTTATTATTATTATTAGGTTATTAGTTTGTGGTTGATCTAACCAGGGAGGAGCTGTCTAATGGTGCAGAGCAACAGTCGTCCATGTTAGTAATGACCAGGTCAAGGTTGTTGCTACCTCTAGTGAGGGTAAGACCAAGCTGGTCCAGGGCATTAGAATTAATGAACTCCAGGAAATGTTGGGCAAGTGTATTGGTACATGAGTGAGCCCGAAGGCAAACAGAGCAGGCAGAGTTGAGAAGGAGGAAGGAGCAGAAGAAACCAAAAAAACAATCAGTGATACAGGCACTCTCAAGCATTCAAAGGTACTGATAAGCTCGGAGGTGTGTTACTTATGAGTTGAGGTTTGGTCTAATTCAAGGAGATTTGAACAGGTGTGACAATTGTGCAAAAAACAATGGGAAAGGACAACAAGCCTTAGAACTGCATGGAGGAGGGAAAAAGTATTGAAAGTTGCCCAATACAATGAGTGGGAATGTATTGCCACCTAGTGGTGTTCCTGAGAAAAGTAAAATGCAGAATCTACTTATTACAGGGAGTAAAGTGCCTAGAGGGTAGAGAGAGTTGGGAAAAGGGACTGCTGCAGAACCACTAGTGTGCATGCTGTGGTTAACAATACAAACACCTTAAAAATAAGCTTTAACAAAAAGTATTGCACATACACGCAGATAGAGGGGGTTATTTTTCAAAATATTCCTGGATTTCTTCTTTGGGAGGTATGTTCCTCAGTCTAAATGGAGCTGTAGAAGGGGTAAACCCGAGAGAAAAATACCCAAATGAGACACAGATGGAGGGAGTTATTTTTCAGAATATCCCAGGATTTCTTTTTTGGGAGGTATGTTCCTCAGTCTAAATGGAGGTGTAGAAGGGGGAAATCTGAGAGAAAAATATCTGAGTGAGCAGCAAGCATGCGTGCAGCATATTGCAGCAGTGACCAAGGGACAGGTATGTTAATTTAAAAAGTGCATGCAATATTTTTTTTCTTTTATTGTAGACCCTATTTATATTTCAATTCCACCACAGGAGGTTATTTTTAAATTCACCATTGTATTTACTTCAGAGGGAACAGATGCATCTGTGCAGCTATACACATGTGCAGAGAATTTAGCAGCAGGGCCTATACAAGCCTAGCCATAACAATTCCCTGGCTATTTCTTCCCACAGTATTTACTTCCCCAGATGCCTGTCTAGCAGGGTGACTGATGTGATCCCCAGGGTGAATTTCTATCTCCCATCCAATCATCAAGGTTCCTTTTTAAGGGGGCCAAAGAGGCACTCTACTTGACATGTATGGGTAGTCTATTCCAGAGTCTGGGGAGTCTCTGGGTTAGGAACCTATCCCTCCAGCATGTTTTGTTCATTGTGATGACAAGGTTTAGATCCCTGGAGCATATGTCTCTGAGGGATTGGGATTTCTTTAAGTGTAACATGTCCAACAGCTCTGGGTTTGACATGGCCTTGTATGTTAAGCAAAGATTGATTCTGAGTAGACGATATGCCACATAGTATAGCTGGAGTTTTTTTAGATGGTCAGCATAGGGCATCTGCTTTTGACCTGTGATTCTTTTAGTGAGGTATTTCCGTGACCTTTCCAGTTGTTGCAGATGTTCTGAGAGGTACATACCAAACAAGGTGTTGTATTCTATAATGGGTCTAATGAAGAATGAGTACAGTGGGACAATGATCTTCTTTTTTCTGGATAAAAAGCCCTTAGAGATGAGGTGTGCCACATAGAAGGATTTCCTGACTGTTGTGGCGATGTTGCTATCGAAGGTGAGACCACTATCCACCTGTGTCCCTAACTCTCTTATCACACTTTCAGTGTTTAGTGTACTACCACCTATGTGGTAATTCATGGGTACATGTTTTTTCCCAAAGGGGATAACTATACATTTGTTGGCATTGAGCTTAAGCCCATGGCTGTGGCACCAAGCATCTGTTTCTGTAAGGCCCTTTTGTAGAATATCCACATCATTTGGGGATTCAATAATGGCTCCGAGTTTGCAGTCTTCTGCGAACTTTGTTAGCCAGAGTCCCTCAGTGTTTGCCTGTACTTCAGAGAAGTAGATGTCAAACAAGAGCAGTCCCAGGACTGAATCCTGAGGTACTCCACTTGTCACTTGTCTGGAGCTGGATTTTGAGTCTGCTAATTTTACAGTGTGGGTTCTGTCAGTAAGCCAGTTGGCTACCCATTGAGTTATGTAGGGATTAATGCCCAGCTAAGTAAGTTTATTTATGATTCCAGAGTGGGGGATGGTGGCAAAGGCCTTGGCGAGTTCCAGATAGGCTGTGTGGACCACCTTACCCTTGTCCACGGCTCTGGAGACTGATTTGAGGAGTCATCAGGTTCAGGAGACAAGATCAGCCCTTCATGAACCCAAACTGAGTGGGGTCCAGTGTTTGAAGTTTGCAAATGTCTTTGTTTATAAATTCCATGATAATATGTTCCATGGCCTTGCAGATCAGGCTTGTCAGACTGATGGGGCGGTAGTTCCCGGGATCCAAGGTGGATCTCCCATTGTGAAGTGGGATAACTGCAGCTGTGCGCCACTCACGGTTGTCAATGTAATTGTAAGGTATTGTTCATACATGCACCACTGATGATGACATCTGTAAATCAGACATTAGGCAATCACAAATGACATTTGTCCACATATCCTCCCAGGAATGTGTCAGACAAACACATAGGGGCTGTGAGCAGCAGAGCAGATATAACTGACACAGTAATACACATTCAGCAATGGTGTGCACATCTGTGAGGTATGGTGCACAGTACATGGCAGGGTGCTGAACAGGTACACAGCAATACTGTGTCCATGGGTGCAGTGTTTTCCAGAGAAAGGGGTATCACCTACTAACACAGCCCATGCACCACACACATGTATACTGTTGCTAGCATGGATTGACTATAGCTGCACTGCATGCTGTTGAGTACCATATGTTATGCATGTTGACAGATGGGTAATGGGAGGTCCGTGTGTAATATCTTCTTGCAATCTGACCTGTAGGTGTGTGCGTTTGGGGGGGTGTGGGGGTTATTTGGTCTTTAAGTGCAATCTGGTGGAGTGGAGGGGGGTTGATGCATGTAGGATGTGTGTGTATTTGTGTGTGTGTCTGTGTGTGTGTCCATGTATGCACATGTGTGAATGTGAGGTTGTTCATACATCTCGACTTCTCTTTGGAATCGTGTAGTACATGGACATCACTGTATGTTTCTTTCTGGGCAATACTGTAACTGATGCACTGCTTTTATATGCAAGTATTTCCGGGGCTGATCTCTATCTACTTTGTTAGTTACAGCAAATGTACTGAAGAGAATAGTGCTGTGGCTATAGAGTGCATTTTGTAAAGTGTTTTTACTTACTATATATTTACTGCCTCATGTCTACTTAAGCTGCTTTGCTTGTAGGGTTAATTTTTCTCAAGTTAACTGAAATGTACTGTCCTGGTGTTTTTTTTTTCTTGTATACACTCCCTTAAAGGGATTACAGTAACCAATGTCTACTGATTGCATTTTGTAAAATGATTTACTGTATATATTGTGTTCTACTTCTGCCTCATTTCCAGTACATCTGCTGTACTAATCTATCTGCCTTCAGTTAGGGCCTCCTACTTTCCTTTCTCACCCCCCATCTTTGTTGTTGCTTCACTCCCTCTAGCCCTTTTTATTAACCCTGGCTGCTATAGTCCCTGTCTAGTTCTGCTATTTCTATGCTGAGACACTTCCTTAGTGATCATATATCTTCTGTCCTACATCCCTCCTAATACCCTTGGCCTAACATTTATTTATTTTTTCCTCTTACAGCTGCTGTTTGCATTTTTCCCCAGTGAGTACACCCAACTTAACCTTGCTTAACTGGATCTCTGACCCCTTTGCTGCTTCCTCATGGCAAGAAATACAAGCGTTCATCTCACCTGCAGGGGACCTGTTAGTTTTATTAATTTTCCTGCTGTACTAGGCAAGTTTCTATAGTGAAACACTTCAGTGCTTATTTGTCAAGTGGTACGCTCACTCACTCAATTAAATAGTGTTGGACTCCCCTGAACTTTATCTCTCCATTCTTCTCTCTTTTTAGCAACTGCTAATATCAAGAGCTGCAAAACTATACAGACCTAATAAAGCAGCATGTGTTAGGTTGCTATTAGATGCGTACATTTCTTACCTCTAGCAATTGCTACTCTTAACTGCTCCACTGTCTTGAAGCACACTCTAACACTTTAACTGATTGTTTCTAGTGTGGTCTGACAAGCTGCATCAAGGTTTTCAGGGATCCTTTCTCTTCACTCAACCTCTTTTTCCCCTTTCCTTTACAGCCTGTGTCCCATTGCTAGTGTACTCTAACCCAGCAGTTTAATTCTAAAGACACAGGTCATTTTTATACCATTATCTGCCTAAGCCTCTACTATAATTGTGATGTGTGTGAGTTGTATTTAGCCTATTGATTGGTTCCCTCTATGTTCAACAAATAGTTTCTGCCCGCTCCGCTTGCTTTGCACCCCTCCCTGCCCCCATATCTCACCCACCCCCAGCACACCTACACTTATTCTAGCCAAACGTCCCTCCAATTACAGTCACAACCAACCACACCTGCAACACCAACTCTAACTGCAGTTAGTTTACCTGCAGTAAACAGGCTATACAATAGAAGGAGGAAACTAGTTCAGAAAAAAGCAAATCCCAAGAAGGAAAGACATCCCTGATCAGTATCAGTAAGAAACTGAGGTCCCACATGAAATCATCCAAGGCTAACTTTGAAAGAAAAATAGCCAAGGATTCAAAAGATAACCACAAAGCCTTCTTTAGCTATGTTAAGAATCTAAGTGGCAACTCACAGATATGCACAGAACTAGTGCAAAATAGCACAAAATATACTAAACCTACTGATATTGCCAACATCCTGGCAGATAGATTTAGTGCAAACTTCACCCCCCTCTCACCTCCAAAGGGCCCACAACAATACCGGAAAAGTGTAGTGTCCCAAAAATTACAGATGCACAGGTAAAAACAGCCCTTTCAAAAGCCAAAAACATAGCGTCACTGAGACCAGATGGTGTCCCAGGCTGCGTCTTGCATGAACTACAGAATGAACTAACCCCCCCCACCTAAACGCAATGTTCAACCTCAGCCTCTCCACAAGCTACGTGCCCATAGAATGGTGCACAGCAACTGTTATTCCTCTCCACAAAGGATGGGCCACAACTGACTCTGGTAACTATTGCCCCATAAGCCTGACTAGCCTGGTCTGCAAGGCTATGGAGCGCATCATCATGGAATTCATTAACAAAGACATTGGGAACTTCCAAACACTTGACCCGACCCAGTTCAGCTTTGTTAAGGGCAGATCATGCCTACTAAAGCTGGTTGACTTCTTTGAGACAGTCACCAAGGCCATAGATGAGGGAAAGCTGGTTCACACAGCCTACCTTGACCTCGCCAAGGCTTTCAACACCATTCCCCACTCGGGTATTACAGAAAAACTCACCAGCCTGAACATAGACCCCTACGTCACAAGATGGGTTGTCAACTGGCTTACAGACAGAACTCACACGGTAAGAATAGCGGGCTCCAGGTCCAACTCTAAACCAGTCACAAGTGGTGTCCCACAAGGCTCAGTCCTGGGAGCCCTACTGTTCGGCATTTACTTCTCAGAAGCACAGGCAAACACAGGAGGACTATGGCTAACCAAATTTGCCAATGACTGCAAACTGGGAGCCATAATTGACTCTCTGGCTGACATGGACATCCTCCAAAAGGGCCTTACTGAGACAGACACCTGGTGTGAAAGTCATGGCCTCAAGCTAAATGCCAAAAAATGCATAGTCATCCCGTTTGGGAAAAACAAAACACCCACAAATTACCACATAGATGGCAGCCCCCTTAATACAGAAGAGGTAACAAGAGATCTGGGGACCCAGGTAGATAGTAATCTCTCCTTTGACAATCATATTGCCAAAGTAGTTAGGAAATCCTTCTCTGTGGCCCATCTAATTACTAAAGGGTTTGCATCTAGAAATAAAGGGGTTATAGTGCCCCTCTACTTGTCACTCATTAGACCCACCATAGAGTACAATTCCCCATTTGGGATATACCTCACAAGACACTTCCAATAGTTGGAAAGACCACAAAAGTACCTCACCAAGAAGATTACTGGTCTCAAACATATGTCCTATGCAGTCTGACTGAAAAAACTCTGGCTGTACTCAGTGGCATATCGCTTACTCAGAGGTGAGCTCTGCCTGACTTACAAAGCCATGTCCAACTCAGAATTGATGGATATACTCCACCTAAAGAAATCCAAGTCACTGCGAGCCACGCACTCTAGTGAGCTAAACCTCACCACAACAATAAATAGAACATGCTGGAGGGATAGATTCCTGTCACAAAGACTCCTCATGCTTTGGAACAAAATTCCAAATTACATCAGGCAGAGGCCTTCACTAACACTCTTCAAGAGAAACCTTGACAAGTGGATGGGTAACAGGAAATACACCCCTGGGATCACTTCATTGGCTCTGCTTGACAGAGGATCAGTTAATTAATCAATGGGTCTGCGAAAGCCAACAGACTCTGGCTAGACTTATAAATGCCCTCAGGCAGATAGCCTAGTACCTACCTATGAACCTATAACCACACCTCCAGCCTACCATTAACCTCCCACCTTGAGTACTATGATCCGACACACACTACCTATACTCTTCACATGCACACTTCTTGCACACATTACATTTTACCAAATTACCTTTATACCCCCACCAAACAACTTCCACTGCACAACTACAGTCACCACCCCTCATGTCACACCATCACACTACTCATACACCTCTGACACACCTCTCACAACAAATACACCTCAATGCACAACCCACTTAAGCTATCACCTCCACCACACAAACAAAAAGCATCCCTAATGCCTTACAAACTATCCCTCAACCTAATTTATCTATTACCCACTTCACCCAAACAAAAAGCTACCCCAAAACTTAAACTAATTCTCTCATTACTAAAACTAACATCCTCAGCCATAACAATACTTGCCCTCAGTGGGGACATCCACCCAAACCCTGGACCCCACAACTCCTCCACTGATAGTCAGCCTAACAACCTCACCCACCCTCAAATTACATCCAATAGGAAACCAACTGACCTCCTTATCTTAAGCCTAAATATCAGAAGTATAACCAAAAAATTCCATGAACTCCATTCTACCATAGACATATACTCCCCTGATATTATCATTCCAACAGAAACCTGGCTCAAACCTCACATTACCAGTGAACAAATTCTCCCTTCAGGCTTCAGTATCCTAAGACAAAATCGGTTGCACAAAAAAGGGGGTGGTGTAGCTGTAATGTATAAACAGAATCTTAATATTCGCATCCTAAACTTATCAGCTCCCCTAATTGACAAAGAAGAAATAATCTATACCAACCTAAAAGTAAACCAAGACCATTAACATAATAGGATGCTACTTCCCACCTGGCAACAATATCCCTCCAGTAGAAAACCTCCTCAGCTGGGAAAATCATCACCTTCCACAAGAAACCATAATATTAGGTGATTTTAATATAGACTGGCTATCCTGTTCCAACCACCATCCAGTCCACCATCTAAATCTTCATGTTTTTTTTCCAACTTATCCAGACACCCACCAGAATAAATAAGAATTCCAGCAAGCATTCTACTCTTGACTGGATACTAGTCAGCAAGAGCCCCCAATCATACACAGCTGGCTGCCTACCAGATAGCCTCAGTGATCATACCCCAACTTTCCTACTCAAAAAACACATATATCAGGCTAAACCCCTTACCTATCAGCAAATATGTAATAAAGTAAACTTTAACCCTGACAACTTCATCTCAGCCCTACAAAACTGCAACTGGACTTCACTAAAATACCGCAACCTTGATGACGCTGTCCAATTATTCAGTACCACCTTCCTTAAAGTCCTAAACACCCATGCGCCCACAAGATTTACTAGAGTTAAAGCCCAGTCCTCCCCATGGCTACAACAAGCCACTAGATCAGAAATTAAAATCCGAGATAGAGCCTGGAATCACTGGCACAAGACAAAAGCTCTTCTGATAGACAGAAATTCTGTGAATTACGTAACAAAGTCAAAAAAATAATAAAACAGGACAAAATCCTATATTACCAGTCTGCCCTGAACTCCACCCAAAAACAACCCTAAACAATTCTGGTCAACCATCAACTCCATCCTCAACCCAGGAAAAGTAGGAACCCCTCCACCAAACAAAACAAACTCCTCTGAAAACATTGCCAGCTCTTTCAACACTCACTTCACACAATCTGTTCTATCATTAGCAAAACAAAACAACCCCTCACCCCTACCCCCTCCAACTACACCTAGTAACCTGCCCACTGCATTCACTTTCTCTCCAATCCCTATCTTCAACATAAAAAAACTCTTATCGAAACTAAAGCCCACAAAACTAGCAGCTGACAACCTCCCAGCTGAGTACCTTAAAATTGCAGCTGAAGCCCTAGCCTACCCAGTTGCAATCCTGATTAACCGATCTTTATCTGAAAGCTACGTCCCTTCACAATGGAAAATATCCCGCATTATCCCTCTCCACAAAGGTGGGCCTTCCACAGAATTCACCAACTACCGGCCCATAGCAATTCTGTCTCCTCTATCAAAACTACTTGAGAGATGCATTCACTCTCAGGTTCTATGCTACCTCCTTGCTAACAACCTCCTATCTAACACACATGGTGTCCGACCATACCACAGCACAGCCACTGCCTTACTTGCTTTTACTAATACAATCCTTCAAACATAAAACAATGGTTATTTCAGCTCTGCAACTTTCCTAGACCTATCTAAAGCATTCAATGTGGTCTGTCATAAACAACTCATCGCTGTCCTCAGTACTCTATCCTTCTCTCAGTCTGTCACAAACTGGTTCCAGAGCTACCTGACTGACCAACATCAATCTATTGTTTGGCATAATGACATATCCCCCAACTCCCTGTCTCAATAGGTGTTCCCCAAGGATCCATCCTTGGACCCTTACTCTTCTCCATATTCACTAACAATCTAGCCTCTGCTACCAAACAGGCCATTCTTGTACAGTATGCAGATGATTCTGCCATCATCTGCTCAGCCCACTCCCTATCTGAACATCAAAAGACCACACAGGAAGCCTTTTCCTCAGTTGAAACTTGGCTTTAAGATGCGCAATTAATACTTAACCCAAACAAAACAAAACTCCTCATCTTCCAACCCATCAAACACAATCTAAACACCCACCAATTTAATATTAAAACCAATGACAACACCATTATCCCCCCAAAAGACCACACCAAACTACTTGGAGTTGAAATTGACAATAACCTCAAGTTTGGCATCCACATCTCATTAACCATAAAAAGTACACAATAAACTAGGAGCTTTTTACAAAAATAAACAATTCCTCACCAAAACAGCCAAGATTTCAGTTGCAAATAGCCACCTTATCTCCACTCTACTCTACGCCTCTCCAATATTTACCAACCTAAGGCAAAGTGATTTAGGTAAACTCAAAGCTTGCTACAACAAAATAGCAAAGTTTGCCACTGGCGCAAACTACCGTAGCCACCACTGCACATCACTTACCGAACTAGGCTGGCTAGAACTACCTCACCTCCTTCAATGGTACCAACTCTCACTCACCCACAAACTACTAAATCATCCTCTAAAAGTCCCTCCAAAATCTACTCCAAACCTATCATACCACCAGACCACTATGCTCCAACAACAAAAATCAATTACAGGTAACTAAAACTAGGAACTCTGCTGGAGAAGCTCTCTTCTCCTACTCCATAGCAAAATTATGGAATACCCTTCCTCACACTATAACGTCTGTGTCATCACACACTAACTTCAAAGCTGCTCTAAAATCTCATCTAAAAGGCACTGGACATGCCCCTGTAACAAACCTCTCTAATCCCTTTCTTCCACCCCTCTAACCACCTCGGATTGCAGCCAAATACATTGCTTGTAAACCGATATCTCAGCTCTAATCTTAGCCACTGTTATTCAAGGGTAATAGCTGCTAGTTCAGCTATTAAAATACTTGTTAGTATTAATGGCACCAGTGATATGTGTTGTACCATTTAACTAAATAATTTCATTTTGAACTATGACTGTTTATGACTATTGTTAAACAAAACCTACCTATACGTCTTGTAACTTGTAATTAATTGTTTTTATTGTGGAGCTTTTCTCCCCGGGCCTCTGCTGAAAAAGGACCTGTGTCCAGTCAGATTTTCCCGGTCAACAACTGTAAATAAATAAATAAATAAATAACATGGACATGGACTGACACATGAGACAACAGGAATACTTGTATGATATGTAATCTCAGAACAGCTGATAGTATAATAAGGTCTGTAGCATGGAACATGCATTGGGAGGGAAACTAGACACCAAGTATACTGTTAAAACTGCAATCAGCAGAAAGATGAAAGAATACCCACATATGCAGCACTACAGATGCATTGGGGAATTACTAGACAACACCAGTGAGTGTATTGAGATATTACTGTTGTCCACACAATAAGTTAATAGAGAAACAGATCTTGCATCTACTGAGCAATAGTTACGTATGACACGCCAGTGCATGACATTATTGAGTGACTGTAGTAGACCCTAACATATAGGGGCCATGCTCACAATGTCTGGACAAACCCAGGGTGAACACTGGATGACAGCAATGAGTCCTTGTAAAACTGACTCCAATCAAGTCAAAGAGGTAATGGAGTAACAGGTCCTGTTTTGTGGTCACTTGTCTAGGCAAGTAGAAGAATGATATGTTAATGATTGGTATTAATGAATGTAAGTTTCCAAGTGTGATGCAGGATGGGGAACTTAAGAAAATAAACTTGGGACAGTCTGTAAATTCAGGGACAGGTAGGTATTATGGTGGAATGTCAGTGTGTGTGTGTGTGTGTGTGTGTGTGTGTGTGTGTGTGTGTGTGTGTGTGTGTGTGTGTGTGTGTGTGTGTGTGTGTACTGTTAAGCAATGATGTAAAGGTCTTAAAGTGCATTTCTTGTTTTCCCCTCACAGGTGGCGAGGTGGATCAGGGTCCCTCCTGCATGCAATCTGATGTTAGTGTCCATACAGACACTGAAAATGATGATAGGTGTGTTGAGGCACAGGGAGGGTTGTCAGAGGCCGAAACTGCACCATTGTTTGACATCCCCCTGTTATCCACCCCATCCTCGCACGCAGTCACAGTGCCTATAGATACGCCATCACCAGTGGCCATAACAGAAGGACATTTGGCGGTTGGTGGCAGTGCGCACGACAGTGTGGTATCTATGCCTGCTGTGTCTGGACACAGCAGCCATAGCCAGATGTCTGACAGGGTACCACATAGGCAGATGTACAGGGTGCTCGTGGGAGGGCCGCTGGTCATCGTGCTCTGGCTAAAGTGCCACATCTGGTACCACCAGATGCATGTTTCAGGCTATCATGGAGGTGCAGGCATGTATGGAACAGTACACCAGACAGGGTCTGAGGCTGCAGAGTGCTGTTTTTTCAGCTGTAAGTGACAATGTCCATGATCTTGCAGGTGCCCTCCATTTTATACAGAGGTCATATATAGATGGTGGAGTGAGATGGTAGGCCTCCTCATCAACCATGGATTATCTGTGATAGAGCATGTGGTGGGAGTGGTGTGACATCCACAAGGAAGTAGGCCAGCAACACCAACATCTGGAGGTCAGTGTGGATGTGCAAGGACACAAAGTTGCTCCCATAGTGGCAGTACCAGCCCCAGCACTGGTGGTGCTGTCCACACCACAGCATGACACATACACATGGCCCTGGCCAGTTCCAGGAGGGACCTGGATTCAGCGGACATATGTCATCATCAGGGGAGAGTAGCCTATTGAGCCTTGCACCTGGAAGTGCCCATGGAACCTCTGGCAGGCACAGTTCTCTTGTCCGTGGCTGGAGGTGGTGAACTGTACACCCTGCCAGGTATGGTCTGCAGTTGTCCAACAAACACCTGTACAGGGCAGACACATGGCAGAACTGTGTGCATGCATACCCTCACACAATGCAAACACACCTAGGGCAACCCAATACTTACACAGACCACATCACCACAGCCATATCAGTAATTAAAACCCCTCACTCACACCCATATGGCCCAGCATAGGTCTCTGGAAAACCAACAACACACGCTGTGCATATGATGATACCTGTGCC
>NC_056744.1:1767646767-1767702284 GCF_019279795.1 Protopterus annectens
CACATAACACTGTCATGACAGGTATTAAATCATATAGACCAGCCATATCCACATAAACCATGTTAAACCAACATTACTCCAAATGCAGAAGAACAACACTTACATTCTGTAGTCATGTCTGGAACATCCTCTTCCTGTTTGTTGGCCTGTCTCCACAGTGTATGTTGTTAGAGGTATATCCCACTACCATCTGTGATGTTGTTTGCCAAACACCGACATGAAGTCCTACTCACAGTGAATGAAAAGGGCCAACACCCACATGATGTTCCTAGTTATAGGAGTGTGTTTCCATGCAATTGGCTATGGGAATGTTACCACAGCTGTTCCACATGCAATCAGCTAGTGGGGGACTACAATTCGTACAGAGGACATCAGCTGATCATGAGCATTGTTTACAAAACATAAGGTGCTGCCTAAGCAAAGCAGGTGTACTTCTTCACATCCACCAGAGAGAGAGTAAGAGAGACAGACAGAGACAAAATAAGACAGGGAGGGGGTGGGAGAGTAAAACCTCAGCACGTTTGTGTCACACACTTACCAGTATGGGGTTTCAAATCCCTGCCTGACTATGTATTGCTATCATATGTCTATGCAGTTATTACATGTGCCACAGAGCTTACATGTTGGGAAGCTGTCCAAAGGTATATCTGATGGTAAGTGACATCTGCAACAGTGATAAAGGAGGTATAAGGTAGGTGTAGAACATGTGCCTGTCCACATGAACAAGTGTCAAGGTTGACACAGCCACACTCTCTCAGGGACTCACACACATTATCACAGTTTGCAGGGTCAGCATTAGACTTCCTAACTAGCTAGTTTGCCACAATACAGTAATATGCAGGTATCACATGCACCACAGTGGTTATCAGGGTGATATATGGGCAAAGGGTAGGTCAAGGTGTCTGACATCAGAAGGCATGCTTCAGTAGGCCAATGGGAGGTGTAGTGAGTGTGAATGTCATCCAAATCATTATACTCCACACACACCCAGACATAGGTTTGCCAGTACTGACATGCATGGGTGCATTGCTTTACAGATGTGTAGTGGTTGACTGTGCCAGAAGGCTGTAAAATGCTAGGTAAAGGGAATACCTTGGCATCAGGCCACATGACAATGGTCTGCACTGTGGCTCAGGGATGTAGTGTCTGGACTGGCCCACACAGGTGGGTATTGTATTCACCATCCAGTCATCTGGTGGCCAGTGCTTTGCAATGCTTTCCAATGTATGTGTTCTAGATTCATGACATGGACGGTATCTGGGATAGCACACGTCCCACATGTATGTTCTGTGTACCTGGGTTATCTGGGGCATGTTGTGTAGACAGATTGTTATCAAATGTGCCATTCCTGGCCTCATGTGGTGAGAACTGACAATGGACACCAGGTTGACCCTGCACCTACCATTGACAGCATGATACAGGTATTCCCTGGTGTCAGTGACATCTGTCCATACAGGGCATGAGTATAAGGCATGGTATGTCCTTTGTGGGTTACATTTGCTGGCTGTACAGTTGCAGGCGTCCAGTGGGGAACATAGTGAAGGAGCACTGTATGCAATGATTTGCCTATTGTAGCGATGGGACATGGTGCCATGCCCTCTGTAGTCCACTGCAATCACATCATGGTTACTATTCTTTGGGCAATATGCAGGGAGCTACCAACATAGTGGTTGTTGCCTAGCCAAGCATGTTTGTGTATGAGACATGGGTGGAGAGGGTCCTCTGGGTAATACAAGGGTTACCTATATTGTTCACCAAGCCATGATGTCACATGTGGGGATATGGATTGTCTACCCCAGCCTCTCTGCTATTTGACATATGTTATCTCTGTAAGGTGGACATTGTGACATATAATAAGCCCACCATATAAGATATTTGCAAAACCCACTCCACAATGAGTCCTGTTGTTCACACTCACAGATTCCTCCACACAGCATACATATGACAAACAACCAAGCCTCACAATTGCCATGTCTGGGATTAGAACTCCTACTGAACTAGTAGATCACACTATAATATTATGCAGTTATAGCATGTGCCACAGAGATTACTGTGTTACTCATTCTCCAAAGGTGTATTTCAAAGTGAATGGCATCAGCAGGCTTGCCAAAGTAGGGCAATGGAAGTTGTAGTGACTGTGAATGGCCTCAAAAGCATTGATCCATACACAGACAAACACAGACACCTTTATACTTGCCAAATATGGGATTAGAACTCCTGCTTTACTAGTATATCACACTGCAGCATTACACTGTTATAGCATGCACCACAGAGCTTAGTGGACTAGTTTTTCCCCAAAGGTGTATTTCAAAGTTAATGACGTCAGCAGGCTTGCCAAAGTAGGGCAATGGAAGTTGTAGTGACTGTGAATGGCCTCAAAAGCATTGATTCCTACACAGACAAGCACACAAACTTTACACTTGCCAAGTCTGGGATTAAAACTCCTACCTAACTAGGACATCACACTACAGTACTACATAGTTATAACACACGTCATGGAGATTACTGTATTAGATTTTCCTCAAAGGTGTATTTCAAAGTGAATGACATCAGCAACCTTGTCAAGGTCGGGCAATGGAAAGTGTAGTTCATAGGTTCATAGGTTGGTACTAGGCTATCAGCCCTAGGGCCTACACATGCCTAGACATGACAATTCCCTGGCTATGTCTTCCCACAATATTTACTTCCCTGGGCCCCTGTCTAGCAGGGCAGCTGACATGATCCCCGAGGTCAATTTCCTGTCTCCCATCCAATCGCCCAGGTTTCTTTTGAAGAGGCCCAAAGAGGCACTCTGTTTGACATGTATGGGCAGTCTATTCCAGAGTCTGGGAGTCTCTGGGTGAGGAACACATCCCTCCAGCATGTATTGTCCATTGTGATGACAAGATTTGGATCCCTGGAGCATGTGGCTGTAAGGGTTTGGAATTCTTTAAGCGTAGCATATCCAACAGCTGTGGGTTTGACATGGCATGGTATGTTAAGCAGAGATCGCCTCTGAGAACATATGTGACAAAGTATAGCTGGATGATTTTCAGATGGTCAGCATAGGGCATCTGGTTTAGGCATGTGATTCATTTAGTGAGGTATGCCTGCAACCTTTCTAGTTGTTGCAGATGTCTTGTGAGGTACATACAAAATGGGCCATTGTAGTCTGTACTGTGTCTACTGAGAGATGACTACAGTGGGACAGTGGCCTCCTTTTCCTGGATATGAAGCCCTTAGTGGCAAGGTTGTCACATAGGTGGATTTTGTGTCTGTTGTGGCGATGTGGTTGTCAAAAGTGAGACCACTGTCCTCCTGTGTCCCTAGGTCTGTTATCACACTTTGGGTGTTTAGTGTACTGCCACCTATGTGATACTTCACAGGTACATGTCCCTTCCCAAAGGGGATAACTATACATTTCTTGGCATTGATCTTGAGCCCATGGTTCAGGCACCAAGCATGTCTTTTTGTAAGGCCCTTCTATAGAATATCTACATCATGTGGGGATTCAGTATTGGCTCCCAGTGTGCAGTCATCTGCAACCTTTGTTTGACAGAGTCCCTTACTGTTGGACTGTACTTTAGAGCAGTAGATGCCAAACAAGGGTGGTGCCAGGACTGAACCCTAAGGTACTCCAACTGTCACTTGTCTGGGGCTGGGGTTCATGTCACCTACATTTACAGTGTGGGTTCTGTCTGTACAGCAGTTGGCAGCCCATCAGGTAACATAGGGATTAATGGCCAGCTTGATACATTTATCTATGTTTCCAGAGTGCAAGATGGTGTTGACAACCTTGGCAAGGTCCAGATAGGCTGTGTGAACCACCTTACTCTCATCCACAGCTCTGGAGACAGAGTCACAGTTGTCAATCAGGTTGAGGTAACATGATCGGCCCTCCAGTGTTTACAGGTTGCCAATGTCTTTGTTTTAATTTCCATGATAATAGATTCCATGGCCTTGCAGATCACACATGTCATACTGCTGGGGCTGTAGCTCTCAGGATCCAAGGTGGATCCCCCTTGTAGACTGGGATAACTGTAGCTGTGTGCCACACAGTGGGCATGAAGCCCGAGGTGTGGCTATGATTAGACATGGCATGTAGGTGAGATGCCAGTTCATTTTGTAGCTCATGTAGTACACAGCCCAAGATGTTGACTGGTCCCATGGCTGCTGTTGTCATAGCTCTGGGGAGTGCAGTTTATACCTGTGTGGCCGTTATTACCAGAATCTGGCAATTTTTCCATGTTGAGATGGGCCCTTTAGGGCGGTGGGAGGGTGGTGCAGTTGGCACTGAATCGACCTGCCAGGATATTGGCAACATCCTTGGGAGCAGTATAGTTAATACCATCCTGTTGTAGCTCAGAGCAGATCTGAGCATTGCCATTTAGATTCCTCACATAGCTATGGAATGGCTTGCAGTTGTCTTTGACATCTTTGGCTATATTATGTTTGTAATTAGCTTTGGTGGATTTTATGAGGGATCTCTGCTTCTTACTGTGGCTGGTAAGGGAGTATATTGCATCGTGGAATTCCCCCGTTTCTGCAACAGTTTCCTCTTTTTGTTGTACAGTATGTTTATGCAGGGGGCCACCACAGTGGCTTCCTTTTCTTGGTGGGGAGCGTCTTGGTTCTATATTGGATGGCACAATTCATGCATGAGTGGAAGTGCTCGTACAGTGCCTTCATGTAGGATTTAGCAGTCGTCCTTTCAGTTCCCATCTGCATGGGTGTCATGACGTTAGTCATATCAGACATGTGTAGCATGACGGCTTTGGAGATGTGTGTTACGGAGGTTTCCTTACTGGGGTGTGGGGTGAGGGATGTTGATGCTAAGGGTGATTAGCTCATGGGTAGACCTGACCCCCGATTGGGTGACCATAGGTGTGGAGTATTGATTTCTCATATTGGTAATCTTCAGGTCTAGGATATTTGAGCCCCTGGTGGGACTATGGGTTACTTGATCCAGGGCATTGGGAATTATGACTTCCAAGAACAGTTGGGCACACATGTTGGTACACAAGCATTTTTTCAAGTTAACGGCAGGGTAGTGTAAGTCACCCAGTATTACGGCGTTTGCTTGTATCATAATATTTCACAGTATGTTTCAAAAGCTGTAGTGGGAATCATGGGGCATGGTGGGGATCTGCAACAAGCTATAAGATTTGGAATGCAGTCTAACCTACTGTTAGCTGCACCGGGGATATTTGAGACACATTCTGTTGGACAAGTAGCCTGGTGGTGTGAATATCCCTTGTGAATATGGACACTCCTCCACCTTTATTGTTTTGGTCCTGGTTTGGTGGCCAACAGGTGTGGTGAGAGCTATACCTGATATTGAAGGGGTGCTCTCCGGAGCCTTGGTCAGGTCTCTGTTACTGTGCAGTTATCAATGTTCTCCAGTTTTAGGTGTGCCTAGTGACTGTGAATGGCCACAAAACATTGATCCCTACACACACCTAACAAGTTTCACAGTTGCCATGTCTGGGAATAGAACTCCTACTTATCTAGTATATCACACTATAGCATTACACAGTTATAGCATGCACCACAGAGCTTACTGGTCTTGTCCTTCCCCAAAGGTGTATTTCAAAGTGAATGACATCAGCAGCCCTGCCGAAGTAGGGCATTTGAAATTGTAGTGAGTGTGACTGGTCTCAAAAGCATTGATCCCTACACAGACAAACTTTTACACTTGCCATGTCTGGGAATAGAACTCCTACCAAACTAATATATCACACTACACCATTTTGCAGGTATAGGATGTACCACTTAGATTACTGGACTATTTTTTCACCAGAGGTGTATTTCAAAGTGAATGACATCAGCAGGCTTGCCAAAGTAGAGCAATGGAGGTTGTAATGATTGTGAATGGGCTCAAAAGCATTGAACCCTACACAGATAAACACACACACAAAGTTCTACAGTTGCCATGTCTGAGAATAGAACTCCTACCTAACTAATATATTACACTATAGCATTATGCAGTTATAGGACACACCACAGAGATTACTGGGCTATTTCTTCCCCAAAGGTGTATTTCAAAGTGAATGACATCAGCAGGCTTGCCAAAGTAGGGCAATGGAGGTTGTAATGACTGTGAATGGCCTCAAAAGCATTGATCCCTACACAGATTCACACACAAAGTTCTATAGTTGCCATGTCTGGGAATAGAACTCCTACCTAATTAGGACATCACATGACAGCATTACACAGTTATAGAACACGCCACTGAAATTACTGGGCTACTCTTTCCCCAAAGGTGTATTTCAAAGTGAATGACATCAGCAGCCCTGCCAAAGTAGGGCATTTGAAATTGTAGTGAGTGTGAATGGCCTCAAAAGCATTTATCCCTACACAGACACACATTTGCCATGTCTGGGATTATAACTCCTACCTAACTAGTACATCACACTACAGCATTACACAATTATAGGACACACCACAGAGATTACAGGGCTACAACTTCCCCAAAGGTGTATTTCAAGGTGAAGACATCAGCAGGCTTGTCATAGTAGGGCAATGGGGAGTGCAGTGTGTATGCATGAGCCATAGCCCATTCATCTAGAGGCAGACACACAACACTCAGGCACACACAGGTTTATATTCCACAGGTACGTGTATACAACTGCTAGATGACTACTGACTTGTACAGTCATGTTACAAAGTTAGCACAAGCACTACAGACACTAGAGTGCTGAGGGATACCAGAGGCAAATGTCTACGGTGATTGACATTTGCACATCATGTGGTTTAAGCCAATTGGATGTGTGCTGGGTGGGACAGGATTCATGATGGGAGGCTCTTTGTCACTGTCTGTCACTCTCTTCCACACATCAATGTATGTGTAATTTTGGCCTATTATATTGTGTTGTCCTTGGATATATGTGTGTATTCCTATCCAATGCAAAGCATGACTGGTGTGTATGAGGAGTGTGTGCACTAACATCTGTGACTGTTAGGTATGTATAGTCCACTGTTGTTGCCAGACATGGGCTTCAAGTGTGTGAGCATGCCCAGTATGACCTTTCAGTATGTTGTTGTCAAACATGGCCTTCATTTCTCAAAGTGTGGGAGCATGCCCAGTACGACCTTCTGTACTGAATGTGTGAATCCATTCCAGGGAGGTTGTACTCCAGTGCAGGCTTTTGTGTTTTAACCTACAGCTAGCATCCTGTTTCTGTAGGATATCTGTAGATCAGTTGACAATATGGGGTCAAAATGGGCAAATGATAGTGGGTTACTGCAGGTAATTGTGTCTGTGCTGCTTTTGCTACATGGTCTTTGTGTTAGCAAAGATATTCAGACATATGTACTGTTTTACAATGTGATGTTTTATGTCATCAAGTAATGTCAGATATACATATTTGCTTGCAGTGATGTCCTGGGGAACACAGGGTGAATGCAGCTGTGTCCAGTCTTGTGGTCTGCAGCCTACATATTCTTACACAATCATGCCATTCTGGAGGAGAAGCTGCAGACACTTGCTGCTGGGTCTGTGTAAATGGTTCAGCACCTTGGTACAGTGGTAGCTGAGGATCCCATGTTTGTACATCCATTGACATGACAGTATGGCCATATCCTACTGTGGCCATACCTCATGGCTGTACAGATTCATACAGGGTACCCAGAGGCAGGGGTCATAATTCTGGACATTACCCTTTCACATTGTGGTTTACAGGCAGGTTTGTAGCCACCCATTCCTGTATTTGGAGGCAGGAATAGTATGAGCACATGGCTGAGTTTCGGACTTCACAAACCCCATGCCACCCATGCCCCTACCCCCCATTATTCTATCCTCTTCCAAACATTATGCAAACATTATCTGATAAGTTCCCTATAGTTATCACCTCATCCCAGCAGTACTCTGGTGTTGGTCCACAGGTCATGCAGTAGGACATGGTGGACATGTTACTGGGATTTGTCCACATGACCTTGCATTTGGGTTCTGTGGACTGCGTTATGTTGTTATTTTGGAGTCCATGACATAACATACATTGGCAGTACAGGTGAGACACAGGCCTTTGGCAGAGGACTGTAGGCCATTTGGTAGCAATGCAGGCCAGCTGTAGCAGGCCATTGCATTTAGTCACTCCTACCGTTCCAGACTGCAATACACTATATTCCCCTGGGGTGACAGGGTAGGTGTGCAAGGTGTTGATGCCAATACTTTCTGTCATTAAGGATCCAGTGGTGTGGATGTTGGCAGGGTGCAGCTTACAGCAAGGGGCACACCTGCATGGGACACCAGTTCTGCATGCTGGATTCTTTGGCTGTTGCCATACAGAGGTGGGGGTCATATTGTACTCATTCCCAACAGCAGGGATAAGACTGGAGAGGTACCTGTGGGTGATGGTGGGGTGAGCTGGGTGCATGTGTACTATGGACACTACTTGCATCTGACTCACAGATATGCATGGGGAATTCCACTTATGCTGGCTTGTGCAGGGATATCAGTTGTTTCTCAATATTTCATACCTGTGACCTTTGTGGTCTGCTAGTGTTTGGCCAGCTGACATCGGTATTCCCTACTACAAGCTCAACTAATGTGCTGCTAACCTGTATGTACAATTCCAAAGGTGTGTCCATTTGACAGTAACATATTATACACTATCTGTCTGGGGTACTTCCCCCTGTGTACTGTTTGTATGTCTAGGCCCATATTTATGGCATGCCCATGTTTCAAATGGTGGCACATATTACTTCCAAACATTTACTATGGCTTACTGCTGGAATGTGTTTTGCTGGGATGCATTGTTTTTGGCACTACAGTTGTGAGAACTTGGCCCTGTCATCAGCAGTACTGGCCAATGGCCACCAGGACAAACCTCACCATGCCTACATACTGACCACTCTCACACAATATACAACACACACCAGCCTAACACATGTAGCCCTGCATATTATACATGTGCTACAATCTATTCTGCTACTTTGGCTGGCTCAGGTAATCTGTGCTCCACTGTTATTATACCTACACATACATGTTACTACATTTTTACATAGGATTGGGAGGGCCACACCTGACTGTTACTACATTTCTACATTGGATTGGGGAGGCACACCTGACATGTACACATTTAGTATGATTGTACTAGTATTTCAGGTACTCCATTTCATTCTGTATTCTGACCTATCATGCTGACTAGAGGCATATCAGTGTACTACAGGTCTTAGGTTTGATTGACCTACATTTCAGTTTCAGAGTTCTTACCCTTCAGAACTAACATCCCACTGCCTGACCTGTTGTAGTCTGTCTGTGAGGTCTGGGGGGATATTCTCCATTGTCATCAATCAGAGGCCTTAGCATAGCCTTTGTTTGTGTTTGTCTATGCCCGTCCTGCTGGCTGAGACTGTTGTTGGGTATGCGAGCCTCCCTGACTGGCAAGTTTGTGTCCTATGGACACACAAGTGGCCCAGCACATTTCCTGCAGTGAGTTTTGTCACCTTGTCTAGTACTGGCTACTGTGGTGACATCAGTATTTGCTACAGATCTCATGCTGCCACTGTAGGTGTCTACTATCTGCTGGCATCCCATTCAGCCACCTGATTCCCTTGCATCCATACCATAGATACAAGTAACAACACATACTACTCCATTCAGCAATTGATGGGGAGAGCGACTTACCTTGTGGCTGGCCAGTATTAAGGATGGTGCTGGAGGGCTGACTATGTCAGATGCATACAGTACACTCCCTATACATGGTTAAGCACAGGTAGTGTCATGTTTGGCATCCCTTTTACTGTATGTGCGAGTCAGTGAGAGGTGTCATTCCCTGGGTTCCTACCGTGTCAGTGTATGTGCTATGCATTGCCTCTTTGCCACAGCCTGGGCATACTGGGCATGCCTCCTCCTGCCTACTGTGGCAGGCTCAGGTTGTTCCTCCTCCAAGTCACTCTGTGCCTGTGCAGGCCTTGGCAATGGTGGGGGGCTGTGTGGCCCTGCCCTGTGCTGTTCCTGCTGCAGCTGTTTCCACAGGATCATACTGTGTTTCATGGCACATACAATGACAAGTTGGGTACATGTAGCTGGTGAGTACTGCAAGGCTCCACTGGATGTGTCCAGGCACCAGAACCATGACTTGAGCATCCCAAATACATGCTCTATTATGATTCTGGTCTGTGCGTGTGCCTCATTATGGAGTTCTTGTTCGGATGTGTGTGCATTTCTGATGGGTGTCATCAGCCACGGCTCCAGTGCATTACCAGCACCCCCCACTAGGTGGCTGTAAGGGATGTCCCCATTGGCAAATCTCTGGTACAGCTGCGTCATATGCCAGCTGTGGGAGTTGTGATAGCTTCCAGTGCAGCCAGCATACACATTCATTATAATGCCCTAGGCATCGCACACGACCTGACAGTTGATGGAGGGGAAGCCCTTGCGGTTGATGTAGACCCTACCCCGCTCACCGGGTGGTGCTTTGATGTGTATGTGCGTGCAGTCTATAGCACCCACTACCTCAGGGTATTCTGCTATTTGGTGGAAGAGACGCATATTGCTGGCTAACGCCTCACGGCTGATGTGGAAATATATGTGCTCACCGGCATGTGCTGACATGGCATCCAGGAACTGGTGGAGTACCCTGGATGCTGATGCCTGTGAGATCCCCATGATATCCCCACTTGGCCTTTGGAAGGTACCTGTGGCTAGTATTCTTAGGCCTACACATACTGTGGTATCCACTGGGATGGGTTTCCCTCTGTTGGTTCTGTGTGTGAGGTGTGGCTGGCACAACTCAACAATTTGCTGTAGGAGGTCCCTGTCCACTCTATAGTGCTCTGCTATCTCCAGCTGGTAGGTTACCCTGGGTCTATACACTCTTCTCCATCTCCTCACTGTGGGTTGGTCATCAGCATTCTCATCCTCACTACCCTCAACCTCTTCCACATGTTGATTTATGATAGCTGCTGCAGCCCCTATTATTTTGTTGATTTTGTTTGGTAAAATGTCCTCACTTGTGTACACCGGTGGTGTAGAGTTTGTGGGAAAAAAACAGATGGAAAGGTGTTTGCATAGTTTATAGTAGTGTGCTGGGTTGGGCTGGGCTGGGCTGCTGCCTGTGTAATTGGCTGATTCTGATACATTTCACCTGCCAGCTATACTAGCTCTCCTTGATTACCTTCCTACTGCAGTTTTCTCTTCCCATTGCCTTCATGTTTAGGCCCAGGGGAGCGCCACGCAAACACAGTGCTCAGATGTGCACATAGCTGCTATTTCCTGGTTTACTTTTTTTTCCCATTTAAAATACGGTGTGTGGCACGCACACCCATTTAGGCAATGTAAAGAGTGCTAGGCAGCTTCAGACACACCCCCATGCTTACCTCTGCTAAGCTAAGGGCAAACCCGAGCCACAGGGCTCCAATAACCTTACAATATGCTTGACACACCACTCTATGATGTCAGCTAGCTCTTAGGCTTGCACCATGGTCTTCCTGCACTGACACGGTTGGGTGCAGGCTAGCCACGAGGGGGGATGTAGGATTCAGTATCATTCAAATGCCTTCTATGAACACCTCCAGGACTGCATGGATCAGGCAATCCCAAATAAAACCAAGACTCTTTCCACAAAGGGCAAATGTCCAGTCTGGTGGACCCCAGCCATGAACAAACTTTACAATAAGAGGAGAAAGCTATTACATGATAGAACAAAATCCATAAAAGGGAAGTCACCCCTGATCATTATTAGTAAAAAAATATGAGCACTCATAAAATCAACTAAGGCCAATTTTGAGAAAAATTGCCATGGATTCAAAGGACAATCATAAGGCCTTTTTCAGCTATGTTAGGAACCTGGGTGGAAACTCCCAGATATGCTCAGAATTAGTCCAAAATGATACAAAAATCACTGAACCCACAGACATTGCCAACATACTGGCAGACAGGTTCAGTGCAAACTTCACCCCCTCTCCCCTAAAGGAGAGATAACTATCCCAGCCAGTGTAGCCTCCCGGACATCTCAAATGCGGGTGAAAGCTGCTCTCTCTAAAGCTAAAAACACAGCATCAATGGGACGGATGGTGTCCCGGCTGTGTGCTACCAGAAGTAAATGAGGAATTTAACCACATAAGGCAGCTGTTTAATCTCAGCCTTACCACAGGATACGTGCCCAAGGAGTGGCGTCGGCAACTGTTGTCCCACTCCACAAAGCGGCGCCTCACGGACCCTGGTAATTACTGCCCCATAAGCTTAACAAGTCTAGTCTGCAAAGCTATGGAGAGGATCATAATGGAGCTCATAAACAAAGATATAGGGGACTTGCAGACATTGGACCCGACCCAGTTTGGCTTTGTCAAGGGAAGATCATGCCTTTTGAACTTGGTGACTTCTTGAAACAGTCACCAAGGCCATTGATGAGGAAAGGCAGTCCATACAGCCTACCTTGACCTTGCAAAGGCTTTAGACACAATACCCACTCGGGTATTGTAGAAAAACTACCAGCTTAAATGTAAACCCATATGTCACAAGATGGGTTGCAAACTGAAGGACAGAACCCACAGGGTTAGAGTTGCTGGTGCTGTGTCAGACTCCAAGCGGTCACAAGTGGTGTCCCACAGGGTCGGTCCTTGGCCCCTATTGTTTGGCATCTACTTCTCAGAAGTACAGGCCAACATAGGAGGACTTTGGCTGACAAAGTTTGCAGACAACTGCAAACTGGGCGCCATAGTGGAAAGTGCATCAGACACGGATATCCTTCAGAAGGGACTCACGAAACAGATAGCTGGTGCCAGAGCCATGGCCTGAAGTTAAGCCAAAAATGTATAGTCACACCCTTCGGGAAAAACAAGGTAACCCCAAGCTACCATATAGGTGGCAATCCACTAAGCACAGAAGAGGTTATCAGGGACCTGGGGACCCAGGTTGACAGTGGCCTTTCTTTTGACACTCACATTGCTAAAGTGGTTAGAAAGACCTTCTACATTGCCTACCTGATCATGAAGGATTCACATCCAGATCTAGTGAGGTTATTGTTCCCTGTACTCTTCACTTATCAGACCAATGATGAGTACAATGCCCCATTCGGGATGTATCTCACCCGACATCTGCAGCAATTGGAGAGACCCCAAAGTTCCTCACCAAAAGGATAAAGGGACTCCAAAATCTGTCATATGCTGCCAGATTGAAGAAACTCCAGCTCTATTCAGTTGCATACCATCTGCTCAGAGGTGACATGTGCCTGACATACAAGGCCATGTCCAACCGGAATTAATGGACATGCTCCACCTCAAAAATCCAAATCCACCAAAACCACTAGAGCAAGCGAGTTAAACCTTAACGGATATAAATAGGACATGCTGGAGGGATAGATTTATCACTCAGAGACTCCCTATGCTGTGGAATAAAATCCCGGTCCATATGAGGCAGAGCACCTCGCTGACTCTGTTCAAGAGAAATCTAGACCTGTGGATGGGAGATCGTAGGTTTACCCCAGGAATCATCTCTGTGTCACTGCTGGACAGAGGCACAACAAACTAATGGGCACAGTATTTTTTCATATAAGGGGTGGCGTAAGCCACAAAGATTTGGGCTAGGCTTATAAATGCCTTAGGGCAGATAGCCTAGTATAAACCTATGAACCTATGAACCTATTCCCCTCATTTGCCTAAGATTGCCTGCTAATGCCTAGTTACAAGTCTGACACTGAGCCTTCCCCCTTAGCAACCACTATTCACTGGCCATGTTGTCTTTTGCCTGCCATTGAGTATAATGGCAAAATTGTGATTTTGGATAGAATGCTTATTTCAAGTTTTTTTTTTTTTTGGCCTGATCCCATTTGCACACTGTTGCCCTACATTTAAACAGCCAAAATTGGCTAAAAAAATGAAAGTTATTTTTTTTTATTTTTGCAACTGTTTTCCATGCCAATGGCCATATATTTGGCCAATGGCATGCTTTCCCCATTATATACACCCTTTATTTGGAACTGCCATGGCTCCATTTTGTAGTTTGCAGACATGTTCTCGGTTACTAACTGATTACATTGCTGCAGACTACACTAGTCCTGCACGGCTGGCTGCCAGCTTCCTGGATCACAAATTCACCTCGTTTGCATGGTTTTCACCTGCAAATGGGGTAATATGCATACAGGATCTGTGTCCGTACAGGAATAGTGCAGGAGTGCTTGTGCATGTCCTGGGAGCTTATTCCTGGATCGCACTGTGGCCATATTGCCTCCAGCAGCTCCTGCACTATTCCTGCATGCCACGCAGAGCTTGCTGAATCCTGGGGAATGTCTTTATTGTACCTTTTCAGAATTATTATTTTATTGATAAAATGTAATAAAAATTGTTTTTGAAAAAATTACAATTCAAGTCCCTGGTGAGAAATTCCCCAGAAAGGTCTAGCAATAAAATGTATGAAAACTTGAAAGATGCCTTAGAAGAAGGATGGTTAAAAGATGAAAAGAGTAAGTGCTGTGTTGGATCCAAGGAACATGCAGTATATTTTTATATAACCTTTCTTTTTGTATATGTCCCAGCTGTGACAACAAGGAGTTTTTTTTTTAAGAAAAAAACAGTAACATGATCAGTGATCATATTTAGAAGGGTGCCAAGTATGGTGTATCCTGGGATAAGTTAACCCTTCCAAAAGAATATGGAGGATAAAATGCTCTGGATCCAGTGTCATACTATGGTGCTGTAACTGCCATCACCTTGCCAAACCCTCACCTGTCCCATACTTCATCCTCACATCTTCTTTCTGTACCCTTCACTATTTCCTCTTATCCCTGTTTCTAACTTAGTGACACCTACTGCTATTGTATATGTTTTGTTAATAGCTACAGTACATCTAATGATTTGTATCCTGTCTACATTTTTGAGTCTAATACATATATCATATAAACATTTCTAAACTTACGTTGTATACATTTGCTTCGATTGTATACAAAGTAATGTTTTCTTCAACTTCTGTATCCAGAGGCAGCACCTGGTAAAGGTTCAGGTGAATCAGTGTGCTACCCTGCCTAACACACAAAGAAGAAGAAAAGAAAAAAAAAGAGATAAAAATGCCATGGTGTCATACCTTTTATCATTTTAAAATCTTAATGCAAACTGAACTGTTCTGAAACTACTCTTAAAAGACACATATTTCCTTATGGACATCAGCTTGACTGATGATACTTCAAGTATTGATACACTCCTAGATGCATGACAAATGTTAGTCTAATAATGTGGGAACATATCTAATTCAGCAACAATTAGTTAATGATACTGCTAGGTTGGATGTAAACATCACAAAAATTGGAGAATCATTCTAGAATGCAACAATCTAGTCCTTCCCTTTTCCTGGCCATGACGATTCAGCATAAGCCAGACCAATATCTCCAATAAGGGTAGAATTCAGTGGTACAGTGATTCACCATATAAAGAAGGGCACTGCACCCAAAGTGGTCATCAAATCATAACTCTTCCCATTTCATTTGGTTGTAATCTATTTCTATATTTGTAATTATTTTTTTCTGCTCTCTGTCTCTTTTCTCTCTCTTTTTTCATAAACTAGCTTGCATAATGGATCATGTAACCTAAAATTACTGAAATTAACATATCCAAACCTATATCATGAAGATATGCTGAGTCCATGAAGACCAAGTGAGATGCTTATCCATAAACAATATTCCAGGAGTTAACCTCTCACAGCTGCTCTTGGTTTGGCTACTTCACCCAAGAGCTACAGAGAATCTGCTGTATCTAAAGCCATCCACTCCTAAAAGAGCAAAAATAAGTATCATTTTGCACTTCTGCTGATTATTTTTTACTGTACTTCATAGGAATCCTGTATTATTTGTTATATTTCTTGTACTTTAGCAGAGTTTCAAAGCTGAACTGTTCCTTCTGCTGCTGTAGTACTTAATTACTTTGTGTCTGTTAGTTTTATAGGATTGTAGTACCTAGAGTGTGTGGTTTTCCAGCACTTGAGCTCTAAAACCAGCATTTTTACATTGGAGTTTTTCTGACTGCACTCTTGTGGTGGAAGTGTGCTGTAGCTAACCTGTCTGAGGTGGGGGCTGCTGGCTGAAAGCTTATTGTGTGTTTTTCTAATTTGTCTGAAGGCCTTGCTATTGTAAAACTTGTTTTCTTCTCATTCTATATGAGCACAATGTTTATGTGGGTTTGTGATGAATTCTTCAGAGCTGCTGTTGGTTTGGCTACTTCGCCTGAGAGTTACAGAGAATCTGCTGCCTCTAAAACCATGTTGCACATATCGCTAAAAAGTAAGTAGGCCATAAAAGACACATCTGCACATACAGTCCTCAGAACTTTGCTGCCACCAGTCTGAACACCATCTTCAGTCATCGGTCTTCTCACCCTAGTTGTTGCTGGCGTAGAAGCCATTTCAGGTAACTTCCCCATTGGGGTTTTCTTTTCCTTTTGCTACTGCTTTCTGTTGTGAGGTTTCATGTCATCTAGGAAAGGCAAATGCCAGTGTGGGAGACAGAATCCCTATAAAGATAGTCGCAATCAGTGCTTATTCTGTTTAGAGCCTACTCACAACTATACGTTTTGTTCTATTTGCCAGGCCTTTGTCCCTAAGACCCTAGGCAGCCACCTTTTTTCACTTAATATCTATTTAGAAAATCAGAGGTTAAAGTATTTAGCTAGCATTATGGAGGGTATATCTGGGCCTATTGTCTTGGCTACTTTGAAGATGAAGGCCAAGAAATTTAGGCTTGAAGCTTCAGCTGATCCTCCCACTTCAGGCATCACTTGAGGCCAATGAAGGCCTGGAGACATGACTGGATATTGGTTAAGATTCCTCGGCGAGTTCCTGTTTGGAGGCTGCCAGGGACCCAACCTCAGATGCATCCATGGAAGCTCTGCAGATGTCTGCTTTGGGCAGTCAGGGGGAACTGAGGCTCATTACTTCAAAAGGCCCTAGGGGTATCCCTCAGATATTGGTTAGGGAGGAGATCTTGACTACTGTGATTGAGTGCAGGCCTATGTCAAGCCCTTCTACCTTCCATAAGGCAGATGTACAGTTAAAGAAGAAATAGAAAACCAAGCACCTTTCTGCCCCATCATATCCACCATCTGATTGGCAAATCTTTATTCAAAGCCTGTTTAGTGCCCTTATGGCTATTAGACCTCCTTCTGCTGTTTCTGTTCCTACTACTACCTTAAGCTCCTCTTCTCACAAGAGGGTTAGGAAACTGGACTCCTCTGAGGAGGAAATTTCTATTGAGGATGAATCTTTGGCTTACTCCTCCCAGATTCCATTCCCCCCTTAGTATGCTTCCCATGAAGATGATTCCAATGGCATAGACTCTCCTGTTGAAGAGATCTCATTTGGGGAAACCATTATGAAATGAGGGAGTTTTTTAAATGGGGCTGCTGTCAGGTTTCTGATGTGCAGAAAAGGTACTATGATCTCTTACAAATGGAGTCTCCCTCTCCTTCTGCTGTGTCTCCTGTACTGCCAGCTTTTCTGGATACATTTTCCTCAGCATCAAAGGCCCCTGATTCTCAGCCTCCTGCCCCTAAAAGGCCAGACAGGTTTTACAAGGTGCTAGAGGGTAACAAATTTATTTTCAAATGTCCCTCTCAAGACTCTGCTGCAATTTTTGTGGCTTCTGACAAACCTTCCATACTTTTGCCATCCACTGTGATTCTCCCTTTAGACAAGGAGAGCAAAACTTTGGAAAGGCTGGGGAAAGGTATATACTTCAGCCACCC
This sequence comes from Protopterus annectens, assembly GCF_019279795.1. Lineage (NCBI taxonomy): Eukaryota > Metazoa > Chordata > Ceratodontiformes > Protopteridae > Protopterus > Protopterus annectens. The sequence continues at coordinate 1,767,664,417 of NC_056744.1, forward strand.
TGGCCTTTTATGCCATTAATTACCAGACCCATATGACTAAATATGCTTTAGCCCTTCTTTCTCAACCCTCTGATGCTGTTTCTGACCAGACTCAGATGGTAAAGCTCAAATGTCTCTTTTCCTCCCAAGTAGCACATCATTCCATTAAATACAGCTATGATGTAGGAAGCATCCTCGACGGCAGCTGCATATGCCTTTTTTCTTAGAAGATATGCTTGGTTGAGGTTTCAGCCACTTCCACATGACATTATAAGCCAAACTTATGGATGCTCCTTCAGATAATAGTGCCTTGTTTGGTGCAGCAGCTGCAGACTTGTTTAAGTCTCTGCAGGAAACAGGTTAGGAACTTCAGGACTTGAAACCTATCCCATAGTTTTAAAGAAATTCTCTCTCTAAAACTACTTTTGTTAGGAAGCAAGCTCACCTTACACCCATCAAAAATAAGAAGGGAAGTAGGAGAGCTCCTCCACCTCAACCTTCTCATAGGTTCATAGGTTCATAGGTTGGTACTAGGCTATCGGCCCTAGGGCCTATACAAGCCTAGCCATAACAATTCCCTGGCTATTTCTTCCCACACTATTTACTTCCCTGGACCCCTGTCTAGCAGGGCAACTGACGTGATCAACGGGATGAATTTCCTATCTCCCGTCCAGTCATCAAGGCTCCTTTTGAAGAGGGCCAAAGAGGCGCTCTGCTTGACATGTATGGGCAGTCTATTCCAGAGTCTGGGGAGTCTCTGGGTCAGGAACCTATCCCTCCAGCATGTTTTGTTCATTGTGATGACAAGGTTTAGATCCCTGGAGTGTGTGGCTCTGAGGGATTGGGATTTATTTAAGTGTAGCATGTCCAACAGCTCTGGGTTTGACATGGCCTTGTATGTTAAGCAGAGATTGCCTCAGAGTAGACAATATGCGACAGAGTATAGCTTGGAGTTTTTTAAGGTGGTCAGCATAGGGTATCCGCTTTAGGCCTGTGATTCTTTTAGTGAGGTATTTCTGCGGCCTTTCCAGTTGTTGCAGATGTCTTGAGAGGTACATACCAAATGAGATGTTGTATTCTATAATGGGTCTAATGAGGGATGAGTACAGTGGGACAATGATCTCCTTTTTTCTGGATGAAAAGCCCTTATTGATGAGGTGTGCCACATAGAAGAATTTCCTAACTGTTGTGGTGACGTGGTTATTGAAGGTGAGACCACTGTCCACCTGTGTCCCTAAGTCTCTTATCACACTTTCGGTGTTTAGTGTACTGCCACCTATGTGGTAATTCAAGGGTACATGTTTTTCCCAAAGGGAGCAGAAGCAGCCTTTTTCAGACAAGCCAGGTAGTCTGTGACTACCACACACTCCACATTTTGACCACCCCCTTTCTCTGCATCTTTCCCTGTCCCTTCCAATTTGGAAAAACATTACCCAGGACTCATGTGTCCTTCCCATTATATGTCAAGGGTACTTTACAGTTTGGAAAACTCTTCTTCCTTTCAGGGGCATTTTACAGCCACCTCAGGAGCAGCTGCCTTTATTCCCAGAGGTCCTTCAGGAACTGTCAAGTCAGGGAACCTTTCAAGAGTTTCACTGCCCTTTGGGGGAAATGTTTCTATTTCAGGATGTCTCTGGAGCCCATGAAAGATGGTCCTTGGAGACCCATTCTGGATCTTTCTCACCTCAACACCTTTCTGAAGGTTCCCATTTTCCATTTGCTGTCTTTATAAACTTTGTTTAATCTCATCCTGCTACAGACTTTCATGGCCTCACTGGACATAAATGATGCCTTCCTTTATATTCTAATTCAGCCCCTGTACAGGAAGTATCTACATTTCTGTATTGCTTCCTTGCATTTTCATTTCTTTGCTTTGCTCTTTGGTCTTTCTACTGCCCCAAGGGTTTTCACCAAATGTTTATGCAAGGTGATTACTTCCTGTAGACTGCAAGGCATCCAGGTTTTCACTTACCTGGATGATCTTCTTTTCCAGGCACGCCTTCTAGAAATTGTGCAACAGAACCTTCAATTTGCTATTTCCCTTCTGTTAGGCATGGGATTTACACTAAATTTCAAAAGTCCTTTCCTTACCATATCTCAGGACCATATCTTCTTGGGGTGCAGGATTAAGACAAAACTCATGTTGGCATCTCTGCCTCCTCCAAAAGCTCTGCCCCTCATATCCTACTTCCAAGGACTTCTCTCTCTTCACTCTGTGACAGCCAGGGAGTTCCTCAGACTTTTGGGGTTCATGGCATCCACCATTCCAATGCTACCTCTAGCCAAACTTCACATGAAGTTTCATTTGTACCTCATATCAGTTTGGATGCAGCATGCTCATCCACTGGAGTTTGTAGTTTTGCTTCTTCCATATTTAAAGAAGAAATTAGAGTGGTGGATTTTGCAGGTGTCTCTGAACTCCAGCCTTCTTCTGCATACTCCTCTTGCCATTCAGGAATTATTTACAGATCCCTCAGACATAGATTGAGGGCAGCCTTTGCATCAATAAAGGTACAGGGCCTCTGGTCCCCTTCTCAAAAGAAGGAACATAGCAGCATCAGAGATATGAGGGCTTTGTTACTGGTTCTTCAGGCATTTCATCCTCTGTTTTGTCTAGGTCCTCTAAAATTGTTTACAGATAACACCACAGTTTTTTGGTATATAAAAAGTAAGGAGGGATGAAATCCTACCTTATGTGCAGGTTAGCTCATCTAGCATGGGAACTAGCAGTTCAGTACAATGTGACTCTTCAGGCAGTGTACATCTCCTCCAGTCAAAGCACTGTGGCAGACACTCTGAGCAGGTCCATGACTCAATCCCATGAATTGATGCTTCATTGGGATGTGTTTCTGGACATTGTCCACCAGTAAAGTACTCCTCAAGTAGATCTTTTTGCCTCCCCTTTGAACAGACAACTTCCTCTCTTTTTTGCCAGAGTCCCAGCCCTCTGGTTTAGAATGTGGATGCCCTCTCAGTACCTTGGAAGGAGATGTTTCTTTAAGTATTCCCCTTTCCTCTCATTCAAAAAGTCTTGTTCAACATTCAACAGGACAAACCAAAAATCTTGCTGGTGACTCCCTTTTCTCCAAGACAGCATTGGTTCCCTCTTCTTCTGCATTTAGCCAAGGGCAATCATCACAAATTACCTCACAGGGTGGACCTTCTCACACAAGACAAAGGATCTATTATCTATCCACACCTGTCAACTTAACATATAACTTTGTGGGTGATAGGCTTCTGATTCCTTTTAGACACCTATTTTCTGAGGACATGCTTAGCAGGAGGCCAGAAAACCCAATACTAGGAAATTCTACTTATCTAAATGGAAGAAGTTTTATTTTGTTGTCTTTCATGTAACCTAGATCCACTGACAGTGGACATCCAATTGGTTCTTCCTTACTTGTGTAAATTGCTCAACTATAGGTTGGCTTTCTCTTCTGTTAAAGTCCATTTATCAGCCATTTCTGTTTGTCTGCCTTTGTCTCCCCCTTTATTCCTTAAGTTAGAGGTTAAACTTTTCCTTAAAGGCATCCTCCACTTTAGAGCTCACAGGAAGCCTGTTCCTTCTCTTGGGGATCTAAACTTTGTTCTGGAGAAACTCACTCTGGCGCCTTTTGAGCCGGCCACTACCCCTTGGATTCACTAATCTTCCATGCGGGACTAGCTTAGTCCCGCATGACAGCACCCATTTAGGAGCAGGATGGCAGCGCCCCACGCATATTAATGAAGGTGCACTGCCCAAGCTCCTAGGCATACATGGAGTGTGCACGAGTGCAGGGGGCGTGTCTGAGAACAGAGCTCTCAGAATAAATATGCCCCTGCAATGTAGATCAGTAGAAAGTGGTAAGAAATGAGCGAGATCGCTCATAGGTGTCCGCATATCCCCACCAACAGTTCCCCATGTGTACAACAGCAACAGTACATAAAAAGTAAATGAAGAAACCCTTGTATTTATTTTTTTTATAAATCCGAGTACAGCTAACCATAGGTGTGTGGGTGTGCCCATCGCTTAGCTACGGTTAAAGCAGCTTAAAAGGCTGAAGGGGATAACAAGGAAGATATATGCAAACGAAGCAGCACAGCAATAGTGTAGTGGGCAGAGCATCCACCTAATGAGCAGGCATTCCTTGTTTGAGTCCCAATGCAGCACAGTCAATTTTACAAGGCAAAGCATGTTATAACCAATATTTGTGTTGCAAAACCCACTAAATAACATATTTATGAACTAGAGTACTGCAGGAAATGCACATGTGAAGTATCAGTGTCATAATGATTAAGGCACTAGTAAGCAGGTTTAAGCACAAATAAGCAGTAGTAAGCATATGTAAGCACTAGTAAGGGTGTTTATGTGTGTTTGCATGGGGGTAAGCACTACCTACACAGATTAAGCAATGTGGAAGCTAACTGAGTATAAGAAACTGTAACCAGAAGTTAGCAGTGCTTACCACCATGCAAATACGCGCACACCCGCTTACAACTGTTTGAAAGCACCTTAATCACTCTGTATCCAACGGCCCATGTTCTGCCCAGAAACAAAACAAACAGCCTCTGCAAGGCTCAAACCTAGGACACTGTATATTATAGTCACAGTATATAACCACTAAGCCATCTGAGCAGTACATAAGACTGAGGTTTCAACAAACAAATCCTCACCATAGGAAAATCAAACTGAACATGTGAAATGAATCTATGTACAGTGTGATGTTGTATAACCTGCTACATAACATAAATATGTGAACTGGAGTACTGCAGAAAAGGCCAGATGTGAGGTGTTATTGTAATAAAGTGTTAAGTCCCCAGGACCCCATACAGTGTACGTACACATGAATCACAGATATCAGACACAGATATAACATGTAACAAATAAATCAATGTGAAAAGGAAAATATAATGCTAATTAAATATTAAGCAATGCTAAGCATTGCACAGCTCAGCTTATGTGGTGTAAGCAATGTGTAGGCTGGGTAACTCAATCTGCCCAGTGGTATGCCCCTTTAAGCAATGCCAGCATTAGGTAAGCGGGTGTCCCCATAGCTTGGCCTTTTCAAAACTGTCAACTCATGGGAAAGTGCAGGAAATCAGGCGTATTTAAACCCACAGGCACCAATCATTCCCATAACTGGTTGCAGCTCCCTACTGTAGGCAGAATGGCTGGAGTTGGGGAAGGCACTCGATTTAGAGCGCAGCGCTGGGGCACACAGGAGTCCAGATTTATGGTATGGCTCCTGGTAAAACACCATGAAGAGAGACTACTGCAGGGCCAGTACCAAGGCTTTCAGTATAAAGTGGAGGCCTGGGACAGTCTTGCCTGTGACCTCACCAGTGCCACTGGTATCCCCCGGACTGGTGAGCAGGTCAGGCATCACCATGCTGACCTGAAGCGGCGGAAGGGTGATCTCTTGGAGCAGTGGATCCAAGAATCAAGGCAGATGGCCAATGCCCCAGGACTGAGTAAGCACCCATTCTACTACGTAGATAATGATTACCTAGCTTGTGTATACTATGGATAGGTAATGGCTAAATATCACTGTATTTCTCTGACAGCTGCAGATGAGCAGGCTGCGAACCAGCAAGCCCATGCTGATAGGCTGCAAAGGCTGCATTGCGAGGCAGGTTAGTAATAATCTTGCATGTACTGTCATAAGAAATAAATATAACAGTTCTAGAAAGTGTTGTACCAGTATAAAAATGTAGTGTGTATGGGATGTACTGAATAAACCAGACAATATTGCAGGAAGACTGTCATATAGGTTGTGTGGAAATAAAGGTGTAATATCTTGTGAATAAAAGTATAACCCCTGGAGTGCTTGAGTACATTCTGCTTTCATATGTTGTTGTAGTACTGTTGTATTAATCAGTGTTACCCACACTGTTGAACGCAGTTAAAATGTGTAGGAAGTTCAGTATAACAATGTTGGAAGTCTATATAGAACAACTGAGGGAGACTTAGAAACCATTGAAATCCTTCACACCAATTCCCTGATAGCACAGTGTACTGTGATGTCACTTGTAATATTTTTACCACACACAGCAGGGGTTTGAATCCTTGGGAGTGGTAGTAAGTTGTCTGCATAATCATACCCCACAACTGTACAGAGTTTGTGAAAATTTTCAGATCGAAAGTTGTATGCATAATTAGACCCAACAACTGAACAGACTTTGCTAGAATGTTCAGACAGTACGCTGTAAGCATAATCATCAGCTGTACAGACTATGGCAGAATGTTCAGGTAATAATCTGTATGCATAGTCATACCCCTCAACTGTTCTGATCTGTCCAGCATGTCCAGATAAACGGCCCAAATCTGCTGCCCGGTAACCTGTCCCCCTGACAAATCACTGTGATGACCCAAGAAATGTAGGCAGCTTATACTGACATGTAATGGATAATCAGACCTGAACATAAAGAGAATGTATATGAAAACAAACCTGTCATTGTAGCATCTCCCCCAAAGTGTATGACAGCTATTCCAAAATATGTCACATTAACACCTGCATCCTGTCAAGCCTTGACCAGAGTGTGTGCAATAACAGATTGTTAGGTATGTTTTCCTCCACCTCCCCCTATTTTCTGCTGTGTCTTCAGTTGGTATAACTGTTTTTTACAGCATGTGTATTATCTAACTCAATGATCACTTGCATAAAATTAGATGTGTTAATAACAGCCTGCATTCATTGCTGGAACCTGTGTTCTGAGAGACTGCTTTTCAATCTTTCTGGAAATATACAGAGCTAAGTATATTTTTTTGGTTTTAGAGTTTGTACTGTTAATTGTTGCTTATAGTTTTTCAGATTTCTGCTGAAAGTGTTTTGTCTCACCCACCCCATTCCTGGCTTGTAGTTTAAATTTGGTGGCTTTTGCAGTTGCCCGCCCCACTGTAGATTTGATCTGGGACACCCCCTCCGTCCCATCTCTTTACCACATTCTACCTAATAAACTCTTTCTGCACTTGCTTTTAGTCCTTTTTAATTTAATTGCATTTTTAAACTGTGTTTGGTCTAATATTGCTATGTACTCAAGTGTGCTAGCTTGCACTGCATGTGAATTGTTTTTACTGCTGTTTTGGCTACTTTTCTGTAAAAAAAAAAATACTGTAAGCCTGTTTTCTACCTTTCCTGTAGTTAGTATTCCAGATACAGATCTGCTGTATCCAGGACTATGTAAGCTTCTGAGCCCCCCCCCCCCCAAGCCTTTCTGTGTTGGAGGGAAGCCTTCTAGCTTATCAGTGGGAGTGGTAAACACTAGGTAACCTGTCTACCACATTAAGGAGTGGTTCTGGCCCATAAATTGTAGTTATTGGCCATTTGGGCAATCTTTTCCATCTCTCTCAACTTTCTGATTTGAAAGCCTGCATTTTCACTTGTTTCTGTCCTGTAACTCATCTAGTGCAGATACATATTCTTAGTTTTACCACTTAAATTTGCTTATTCGTGCTCGGCACTTGTTCAGAACTTGTAAGCACTAAATAAGCTACTAATTACTATAGCACTCAACCTTCCTCATTACCTAGAGGAAAACAGTTTTTGTACTTACTTTTCTCACTTGCTTAGAGAAAAACAGCTCTTGTACTAACTTTCCTCACTTATCTAGAGGAAAATATTTTATTTATTCAGGCATGTCCAAGGGTCAGCTCCCAGTGTTCTCTCCTGTCTATCTGATTAATCTGGGCATCTTGAGGCAATGTAGAAATTGCCTCATGTACACAGACAACCCTCTCCTCCTACCACCCAACACTAGAACCTGTGAGAGATGCACTTATCTAGACAAACTGGAGGTAAAGCTCTCTCCAACCAAGACTGAACTTGACAGTCAAGAGGAGAAGATAAACAGTTGCACCACACCACACTCATTACATAGTCTCACTAAATCTACACCACCAACATCCACACATAGTAACACAAAAACATTCGCAGAGGCTCTCAATAATAATCTGTCTAAGCAACAGAGACATCCAAAGCAGAAACGCAAGCAACCTCAATCCTCCAGCACAACCCAAATGACACATAGCCCACAGACTCAGTGTGCCACTCAACCATAGTCAATAAGGCAAAACAACGTACCCAACACACTAGTCATAAGTGACTCTATAGTCAGGCACACTGATGTCCCACTCACCAGGCTAAACAAGGAGAAGGTTACTGTCAGCTGCTTGTAGGATGCCAGGATCCGCCACATAACCCACGCACTCAGGTCACTCCACAACAAGTACAAATATGACTCTGGCATTGTCCATGTTGGTGTGAATGACCTGAGATGTAACTCCCTGGACTACATGAAAAGAGACATGGAAGAGCTCTCTGATCTTGTAGCCCAGGAAGGTATGACCCTAGCCCTGAGTAGCATTCTGCCATCGCCCAGAATTATACCGCAGTACAAAGACAAAATGATTGACTTCAACAATTGGCTAAGCTTCTGGTGTCATTCTAAGGGGATCCAGTATCTGTTTGCTTGGGATGACATGGTCAACAGACCATGATGCTTTGCCACAGATGGCCTGCACCTGTCGCCCCTGGGATTCCGGATACTGGCTAAGGCTCTTGCTGCTCCTATAGTGCCCTTTTTAGGCAAGGCTCAAATGACAAATTCACCACCGTAACAGGAACAGGCAAGCAAAATCTGAGGGTAATGCTACTCAATGCTAGAAGTCTAAATCTCAAAATGCACTCACTCGAGGCACTCCTTAAAATGGAGAACATCAATATCTGTGCAGTGACTGAGACATGGTTCAAGGCTCCAGAGAGCACCCTTGCACTACCAGGCTATAACTCATACCACACTTTTCAGCCATGTAACTGAAACACCAAAGGCGGAGGTGTGTCCATATTCATTAAGGATATCCACACCTCCAGGCTAGTTGCTCAGCATAATGCATCTGAGGTTATCCAAGTGCAACTAACTCTGGGCAAAACTGCAATCCAAATTGTAGCTTGCTACAGATCCCCCACCATACCCCAGGATTCCCACTCCTCTTTTCATGATGTACTGGAAAATATTAGGGTTCAACCAAACACCCTAATAATGAGCGACTTCAACTACCCCACCATTAACTGGGAAAACTACTCGTGTACCAACTCCTTAGCTCAACACTTTCTGGAATTCATAAAACTCCAATGCCCTGGATCAACTTATCCATACCCCCACCAGGGGCAACAATATCCTAGACCTAGTTATTACCAACATGAGTGACCAGTGTTCCACACCTTAAGTCAACTCCTCATTGGTCTGATCCGACCATAAGATAATCACCCTTGATATCCACATCCCGCTCCCACCCCCCTTAAGGAAACCACAGTAAAAAATTTCTCCAAAGCCAACTTCATGCTTCTTAAGACAGAAGTGGTGAACTTCATGACACCCATGCAGATGGTCAATACAGTTACAACTGCTGAATCCTACACAAATGCACTCTATAAGCACTTACATGAGTGCATGGATTGTGCTATCCCAAACAGAACCAAGACACTATCCTCCAAAAAAAGGAAGCCAATCTGGTGGTCCCCTGCCATAAACAAACTGTACAACAGAAGGAAGAAACTGTTGTAAAAGAGAGTAAAATCCCATAAGTGGTGGAGCTCCCTGGTCAGCCTCAGTAAGAAGCTGAGATCCCTTATAAGATCCTCCAAAGCTAGCTACGAAAACAAAATCGCCACTAATTCTAAGGACAACCACAAAACATTCTATAGCTATGTCAAGAATATCAATGGCAACACTCAGATCTGCTCTGAGCTATAGCACAACGGCACGAAAATTACAGAACCAACTGATATTGCCAACATCCTGGCAGAGAGGTTCAGTGCTAACTTTACCCCTCCCCACCCCCTAAAGGGCCCATATCTATACAGAAAGAATGCAGAGTCCCTGTAATCACAACTACGCAGGTAAAAGCTGCACTCTCTAAAGCCAAAAACACAGCATCCATGCGACCGGACAACATCCCAGGCTGCGTTTTACATGAACTTCAGAATGAACTGGCTCCTCATCTAAGCACCATGTTCAATAATAGCCTCATATCAGGCTTTGTACCCAATGAATGGTGCACAGCAACAGTTATCCCAGTCCACAAAGGGGGAGCCACCACTGATCCCGGGAACTATTGCTCTATTAGCCTGATGAGCCTGGTCTGCAAGGCCATGGAACGTATCATCATGGAACTCATAAACAAAGACATTAGTAACCTGAGCAGATCATGCCTCCTGAACCTGATCGACTTCTTTGAGGCAGTTATCAAAGCCATAGATGAAGGTAAGGTGGTTCACACAGCCTATCTTGACCTCGCCAAGGCTTTTAACACCATCCCCCATTCTGGAATTATAGCTAAACTCACTAAACTAGGTATAAATCCCTATGTCACAAGATGGGTTGCCAAGTGGCTCACTGACAGAATCCACACTGTAAAATTTGCAGACTCCAAATCTGACCTCAAACAAGTGACAAGTGGAGTACTACAGAGTTCAGTCCTGGGACCTCTCCTGTTTGGTATCTACTTCTCTGAAGTACAGGCTAACACAGAAGGCCTCTGGCTAACGAAGTTCACAGATGACTGCAAACTAGGAGCCATAGTCAAGTCCCCAAATGGTGTAGACATCCTACAGAAGGGCCTCGCTGAGACAGATGCCTGGTGTCAGAGCCATGGCCTCAAGCTCAATGCCAAAATGTGCAGTGTCATCCCCTTTGGTAAAAACTCTGTATCCATGAATTACCACATAGGCAGCAATCTACTTAACACTGAATGTGTGATAAGAGACCTTGGGACTCAGGTGGACAGTAGTCTCTCTTTTGATAGTCACATTGCCACAGTAGTCAGGAAGTCCTTCTAAGTGGCACACTTCATCATAATAGGGTTCTCATGCAAGAAAAAAGAGGTAATTGTTCCCCTCTACTCAACACTCATTAGACCCATTATAGAGTACAATGCCCTTTTGGAATGTACCTCACAAGACATCTGTAGCAGCTGGAAAGGCCACAGAAGTACCTCACAAAGAGGATTACTGGCCTCAAATAAATGTCCTACACTGACCATCTCAAAAAACTCCAGCTTTACTCCATAGCATATCGCCTACTCTGAAGTGATCTCTGCCTAACATATAAAGCTATGTCAAACCCAGAGCTGTTGGACATGCTGCACCTAAAGAAATCCCAATCCCTCCAAGCTACATGCTCTAGGGACCTAAACCTTGTCACCACAATAAACAGGACATCCTGGAGGGATAGATTCCTGTCCCAGAGTCTTCCCATACTCTGGAACAGGCTACCCATCTATGTCAAGCAAAGTTCTTCATTAGCACTCTTCAAGAAAAATCTTGATGAGTGGATGGGAAATAGGAAATACACCCTGGGGATCACTTCTGTGTCTCTGCTCGACAGTGGCACAGGAAAATAAATTTCTTTGGTGGCGTAAGCCAGGGAACCTTGTTGGCTAGGCTTACGTAGGCCCCTGGGCCGATAGCCTAGTACCTACCTATGAAACTATGAACCTATTTGTATAACATCAACATGGAATCTGGGAGTATGTGTAAAATCTGTCAGGTAGTGTTAACAAAGATTTTCCCACAGCTATAACAGGTAAGTGGTGTAGACTGTAGGTGCAACACAGGTCACTCATATACTTGTCTACAAGCGTGGAATCTGTGAGTATGTGTAGAATCTGTCAGGTAGTGTTAACAAAGATTTTCCCCACAGCTATAACAGGTAAGAGGTGTAGACTGTAGGTACAACACAGTTCACTTGTATACTTGTCTACAAGCATGGAATCTGGGAGTATGTGTAGAATCTGTCAGGTAGTGTTAACAAACATTTCCCCACAGCTATAACATGTAAGAGGTGTAGACTGTAGGTACAACACATTTCACTCATATACTTGTCTACAAGCATGGAATCTAGGAGTATGTGTAGAATCTGTCAGGTAGTGTTAAAGATTTTCCCCACGGCTATAACAGGTAAGAGGTGTAGAGTATATGTAAGACACAGTCCATGTAGATACTAATCTACAAACATACCGTTGTACAAAGTAAGGACATTGGGTAATGTAGTACATGTAAGGGACAGATCACTGCAGTGACTAAGAAAGTTGTGAAACTACAGGGATATATTAGATGTTAATTGACCTCTCTCTATTACCCCACCATATGTGCTACAACCTCAATGGGTACGTGTACACTCCAAACTTTTGTTGGGACAGATGCCCTATTGGTTTATCAATATTCACATTTTGTTCTATGCATATGCAATGTTAACATACTCCCATATTGGTGGCCTGTTGCCATCAATGAAACCTGCATGCTGTTGTAATGGCCACTGTTGTCCCATATATGCATGTGTTCTGCTCGCTCTGCAGCTGTTGTAAATCTGGTGTCTTGGGTTAATGGGAATACCTATGCATGCCATTATAACTAATCCTGAATGTTGTTGACTATTACTAACCGATATCTATTTTAAAACTGCAACACCATAGCTCGTATGGGAAGGCCAGTCCCAGCGGACTCACCTGTCCCACCTCAACTGGCCATGGCACTGGGCACCAGCACATCTGGGGCCCAGCCTGGGACCTCCTCCTCCATTGGCCCTGCACCACCTTCATGTGGAACTGTCACAGGGGATGGGGCTTGGCCCCTCGGGAGTCGAGGCGGAGAGGTACCTGTCACCCACCATCAGGTCCTGGCCATGGTATGTAGGAAGCTCGACAAGGAGATTCAAGACCAGCTACGCCAGCTTGAGGGCCGCATGGCACAATTAGAGGGTGAGCCTGCCCCTCCTACCCAGCCCCCAGCACAACCCCCTTTGGGGCCGTGAAGGTGCAGTGGTGACTGCCCATGGGTGGGGACCTCAGTCCCACTGTTTCTATTTGGGGGCTCATGGGCTTGCGACTTCCAAACACCCCTCCCCGTCCAAGATGTTTACCCCGACATGTGTAATAGACTGCTCCTGTATGCGTCTTGTTTGTCTTGTCTGTTAACCTACCCAACCCACCTCCCCAAATATACCTACTACCCGTCCCCAACATCCCACTCTCACCTGAAAAAAAAAAGGCAATCTGTTCCCACAAAAAATGTCGCCCCATACATAGCTGTCCATTTCACACACATGTCCACTGGACACATGTAATCTGGTCTAATTGGCATCATAACAAATTATTGTTGTCCTCACCCCCACCCAGGGGTTTGAGTGTCCAAATCTACCTCCAAAGTCAGTGCATATGCACAGCTGTTGCTGTAGAAGAAATGGGCAGCTATGGACCTTCCCTACACCCTTTTTTCACCACTTTCCTATCAACCCCTTTTTCTTTTCTTTTAAATAAATTAGCATGGGGGTAAGCAGGAGTAAGCACTTTTAAGCAGCAGTATGTGAGTTTAAGCCTGTTTGCATGAGGGTAAGCACTGCCTACACAGGTTACGTAATTTAGAAGCTACCTGAGTGTAGGAAACTGTAACTGGAAGTTAGCAGCACTTAGCTCCACGCAAACCCACTTACAAGTGCTCTAAAGCACTTTAATCACTCTGTATCCAATGGCCAGTGTTCTGCCCAGCAACAAAATAAACAGCCTCTGCAAGGATTGAACCAAGGACCCCACACACAAAGTGATTTAACACTAAGCCATGACAGATGTACATAGATCTGATGTTTTCAGAAACATATCATCCAGCCCAGTCATGCAACAGTACAGAGAATGTATACCAACATCTAGATGTGTGCGTGTAAATATATTAATATCTAAACAGATACATCATATCTACATATGTAGATATATATATATATATATATATATATATATATATATATATATATATATAGATAGATAGATATGTGTATATTTAGACATATATACATATATATAAATATATATGAACATATATACATGCAAATGCCTACATCGACACACATATACAGCTATACCTATATGTCTACGTATACACAGCAAGGTACATATATGTACGCAGATCTATATCTATATAGGTATATATGTAAGCAGATATATATATATCTATATAGGTATATGTGGCCATACATCTGTAGATAGCAATGGTAGATTAACAAAAACAAAAATGTCCACATGCACCATTAATGGAGTTAAGAGGCCCCAAACAATATTAGTACGAATAGGTATACCCCCCCACAGCCAAACACATCTGCCCTACAATACACTACCAAGTCTTGCAGATCCCATAACCAGGACCTGACATGACATGGTCACAAGATGTTAACAGTACTACATCCCACCTGTATGATGTCAGGCTGGTATTAGTAACATATCATGCAGTACAGTCTGGCTCCCATAGGAAATGTAAAATGTGGAAGCTATCAACATCCCCAGGATACATATACACAAACACATATATGCAGATACAGATATACAGACACACACACACACACACACACACACACACACATATATATATATATATATATATATATATATATATATATATATATATACATAGATATACATGTGACTACACATACACACGCAGAGATATGTACAGTAAGGTACATATGTAGAAGGTGCACAAAAATATGGAACAGCCACTATGCCTACAGTTCACAACTGAACAAATGGACACTGTATGGGCCACCCATACAAATGACAATCATTGCCTGCAACATATGCCCACAGAGAGGTCATAGGAAAAAACACCACACACAGGTTTGCAAAAATGGAAAACATTTATTTGTGTACTATTACAGTTCTATATACTATTGCTACTGTAATTGGGATTGTCTTCACAGACATGGTGTGTGTGGGAGGTCACATCTGCTTTCTACATGTGTGCCATTGATTACTGACAGACATCCTAAGGACATCATAGTAAAGTACCACTGCTAGCATGTACTGCCCCTGTCAACTGCAGCAGAGATATTGGCCAATATGTGTGGACATTCTGACACACTCTGTATAGTCCAGAGGTGTACACTGAACCCCTTAGTGCAAAACATGTGCACCATGCCTGACAATATGGATGTTAACAGCCATGTAGATGGGTATAACACATAACGACTGGTATACATATGCCACCATAGGTTATGCAGTCACACTCCCCTGTCTGGCCTGACGATGTAATAATCACTGGTACAGGGGTGTCATGGCCACATTCTACCCACTAGATATTGCCATACATCTGTGAAGTATCCCACTGCTCTGTCTGACATACATGACTGTTAAGGGAGGCCCGGCAGCAGTACATCTGGCAAGTATCTGCACATGACATCTCACTAGGTAAGTACACTAAGCTGCTAGGCATGTAACAATGCACTGTGCAGGCTACAGGCAGACTGGCTCAACACTGGCCTACATCTTCTATGGGGGAATGCACATGTACCTGCATATATAGCAAGCTGTACAGGCATGTCACAGCACAGGATAAGATACACATGTGTGAAAGTGGATAACCACAACCAATGAGAACACAGCCACATATGTCAAGCTAGCATAACATTACAGTATATGGACTATCTGTTCAACACCATCCTCATATGTGCCACTCACAGACTAACCCTACATATACTGGGCCACTACACAGTTTGGTCTGATGGCTTACTGTGGTACGGGACATGTGTGTGCATGGCCCTACAAACATGTAAGCCAATATGCTAACATACAGTGGAGCAGCATGTAACATCAGATAGGACAAGACCTAGGATGATGACAACTACCACAGTCTGTACACAGGCCAAGGTACATATTAACAATACACACACTGTCAACATTCATCATAAGTACACAGACCTCAGGACTGTACAAACAACTACAGTATGTCCAGGTTTTGTCATCACATATAACCCTTACTGTACATAAAGTGCAGCTGTCTGATATCTCACTGTCTTGTTATCAGATATGATGATACTAATTATGGTGTACAGCACATATGCACCTCTTAATGCATGACATATCTACAAAGGTTGACTGAGTTGTGGCTTGAAGCACATACACAGAGCCAATATTGACACGTTGCTGTGATAACATCATACATTTACTGTTGTAACATGGTTTGTTGCAACATATGTCTTTTGAGGGATATGAAGTCAGTAACTGTCATGGCTTTCACCATCTACAGACTGCAATCCTCACACTACCTTCTGCAGTTCACAGATACATGTTCTGTGGGTAACACATGACACCAAAGGCATCACACACTGCCCAGTCTGCAGATGACCCTACAGATGGGGAGTCCTCATAAACATACGACTGACATGGCAGGTATTAATACATGTAGGACAGCCATATCCGCACACACCCTGTTAAACCAACATTACTCCGAATGCAGTATAGCAGCACTTACAGTCTGTAGTCAGATCAGGCACATCCCCCCTCCTGTGTGTTGGCCTGTTTCCACAGTGTACGTTGTCAGAGGTAAATCCCCACTCCATCTGAAATGCTGTTTGCCAAACAACAGAATGAGTTCCTGCTCACAGTGAATGAAAAAGACCAACACAAACATGATGTTCCTAGATATTGGAGTTTGTTTCCATGCAATTGGCTATGGGAATGTTATCACAGCTGTTCCACATCCAATCAGCTAGGAGAGGGCTGCAATTCATGCAGAGGCCATCAGCTGATCACGAGCATTACCTAAAATACACATGCTGCTGCCTAAGAAAAGTAGGTATAGGTCTCCATATCCACCAGAGATGGAGTGAGAGAGGCAGACAGAGGCATCAACCAGTCAGGGAGGGGTGGGAGAGTAAAACCTAAGAATGTTTGTGTCACACACCTACCAGCACAGTGTATCAAACCCCAGATGACTATGTAGTGCTACCACAGCTCTATGCAGTTGAATGCGCCACATAGGTTACCTGTTGTGGAGTCCACAGAATATATATGTGATGGTGAGTGACATCTGCAACAGAGATATGGTAGCTATATGGTAGGTGATGTATACTTGCCTGTCTGCATAAACAGGTACCAGCATCAACACAGCCACACTCTCACAGGGATGCACACATTGACACACTTGGCAGGGCCAGGGATGCAGCTCATCACTAGTGAGATTTCCACAACACATTACTGTACAGGTATCACATGCACCACACGGGTCATACAGAGGTTATATGGGCAAAGGGTATAGGGAGGTGTCTGACATCAGAGAACATGCTTCAGTATGTCACTGGAGGTTGTAGTGAGTGTGGATGTGAGCATACACATCATACAACAGACAAACAAACACACAGGGTGTCAGTACTGACATGCATAGGTGCATTTCTGCATGGGTATGTAGTGGTCGACTATGCCAGATGGCTATACAAGGCTAGGCGAAGGGTATACCTTGGCATCAGGCCACATGACAATGAGCTGCATTGTGGCTCAGGCCTGGGGCTTCTGCATTTGCCCACACAGGTGGGTATTGCATCCACCATCCAGTCACATGGGTGGCTATTGCGTATGGCAATGCTGTGCATCACTTGCCATGTATGTATTTCCTAGTCCATGACATGGACAGTGTCTGGGATGTGCACACCTCCCTCATGCATACACAAAGACATGTGGAACTGTACCTGGGGTGTCAGGCCCATGTTGTGTACACAGATTATCATCAGATGTGCCAGTCTTGGCCACTTGTGTCATGAACTGGTAATGGACAGCAGGTTAAACCTGCACCTACATTGATAGCGTGCTAACAGCATTTGCTGGCATCAGTGGCATCTGTCCATACAGGGCATGTTTTCAGGCATGGTATGTCCTTTGTGGGTCACATTTGATGGCACCACAGGTGTTGCAGGTGTCCAGTGTGGAACCTGGGGAAGGCGCACTGTCTGCATTTATGTGCCTATTGGACAGATGGACAGTGTGCCATGCCCTCTGTAGGCCACTGCAATCACTCCATAGTTACTATCAGTTGCCAATATGCAGTGTACTACACACATATTGGCTGTTGCCTCGCCATGTGTGTGTGTGTGTGTGTGTGTGTGTGTGTGTGTGTGTGTGTGTGTGTATACACTCTGTGTAGAGAGTAATGCTTTTTAGGGTGGTCACAATCCCTACAATTGAAATGGTCTACTTTGGTAAGGCTGCTGATGTCATCCACCTAGAAATACATCCCTGGAAAGGCTGTGTTCCAGTAGTCTCTGTAGTGTGTCCCATAACTGCATACTGTTGTAGTGTTATAAAATAGTGTGGTAGGAGTTCAATTCCTAGACATGGCAAGTGTGTCTGTGTAGAGAACAATGCTTTTTAGGGTACTCACACTCCCTACAATTCAAATGCTCATCTTTGGCAAGGCTGCTGATGTCATCCACCTAGAAATACACCTATGGGAAGCTGTAGTCGAGTATGTATGTGACATGGGTTGACAGTGTGCTCTGGGTAATACTGAGGTTGCTAACTGTGATTGCCTGGCCGTGATGTCACATGTATGGGTATGGATTTGCACCCCAGCCTCTCAGCTATTTCACATCTGTTATCCCTGTACAGTGGACATTGTGATATAGGGTCTCCATAAAAGACATTTGCAAAACCCACCCCACATTGGGCCCAGGTGTCATACCCACATCCAAACAGGATACAAGACACACACACACACACACACACACACACACACACACACACACACACACACACACACACACACACACACACACACACACACACACACACACACACACACACATCTGTCATGTCTGGGAGTTGAACCCCTACCTAACTAGTTTATTACACTACAGCACTATGCAGTTATAGTATGCACCATAGCGATTACTGGAGTACTCCTTCCCCAAAGGTGTATTTCACATTGGGTGACATCAGCAGGACTGCCAAAGTAGGCCATTGGACATGTACTGAGTGTGAGTAGCCTAAAATGCATTGCTCCCCACACAGACATTGAAACATACACAAAACATCCACAACTGACATGTGTGGGTAAAGAACTCCTGACAGAGGTCTATATCACACTACAGCAGTACGCAGTTATGGCATGCGGTACAGATATTACTGGGCTACATCCTACCTAGAGGTGTATTTCTAGGTGGATGACATTAGCAGCCTTGTCAAAGTAGAGCATACAAATTGTATGGAGTGTGATTACCCTAAAAAGCATTGCTTTCTACACAAACAGACACACATTTGCCATGTTTGGGAGTAGAACAGCTACCTACCTACTTTATCACACTACAGTAGTACTCAGTTACAGGACACGCTATGGAGATTATTGGGTTACAGCTTCCCAGAGGTGTATTTCTAGGTGAATGACGTCAGCAGCCTTGCCAAAGATGAGCATTTGAATGGTAGGGAGTGTGACTACCCTAAAAACATTGTTCCCTACACAGGGTCAGACAGACACACCTGTCATGTCTGGGATTAGAACAGCTACCTTACTAATGTATCACATTATAGCAGTACACAGTTACAAGACATGCTGCAAAGGTTACTGGGCTACAGCTTCCCAGAGGTGTATTTCTAGGTGGATGACATCAGCAGCCTTGCCAAAGATGAGCATTTGAATTGTTGGGAGCGTGACTACCCTAAAAAGCATTGCTCTCTACACAGACAGACACACAAACACACACTTACCATGTGTGGGATTAGAACAGCTACCTACCTAATTTATCACACTACAGCAGTTACAGGATGCACTATGGAGATTACTAGGCCACAGTTTCCCAGAGGTGTATTTCTAAGTGGATGACATCTGCAGCCTTGCCAAAGATGAGCATTTGAATTGTAGGGAGTGTGAGTACCCTAAAAAGTATTGTTCGCTACACAGACACACACTTGCCATGTCTAGGAATTGAACTCCTACCACACTATTTTATAACACTACAGCAGTATGCAGTTATGGGACACACCACAGAGATTACTGGAACACAGCCTTTCCAGGGATGTATTTCTAGGTGGATGACATCAGCAGCCTTACCAAAGTAGACCATTTCAATTGTAGGGATTGTGACCACCCTAAAAAGCATTACTCTCTACACAGAGTGCACACACACTCACACACACACACACACACACACACACACACACACACACACACACGCACACACATGTGAGGTGTCCTTGTAGTAAAGTGTTGAAGTCCCCTAATAAACACAAGGATCCCATACAGTGTACGTACACATGAATCATGGATACCAGACACATATATAACATGTAATGAATAATAAATCAATGTCAAAAAGCAAATATAATGCAAATTAAATATTAAGCAATGCTAAGCATTGCACAGCCCAGCTTAGTAGGTCAAAGCAATGTGTAGGCCAGCTAACTCAATTTGCCCATTGGTATACCCTTTTAAACAATACCAGTCTTAGGTAAGCAGGTTTGCCCATAGCTTAGCCTTTTCAAAACTGTCCAATCACAGCAAAGTGTGGGAAATCAGCCCTATTTAAACCCAACAGGTGGGAATACATCTCATGACTAGTTGTAGCTTCCCCTTGCAGGCACTATGTCTGGAATGGGAGAGGGTATATTTTGGGCGCAGTGCTGGGGCATCCAGGAGTCCAGAGTCATGGCAGGACTCCTTGTGAAAGACCATCAGCAGAGACTGCTGCAAGGCCAGTACCAGAGTTCCCAATATTAAGCAGAAGCCTGGGACCATCTCGCCCATGACCTCACCAGTGCCAGTGGCATACCCAAACTGGTCAGTTACATCACTATGCCGACCTGAAGCAGCGAAAGAGGGATCTCTTGGATTAGTGGATCCAAGAGGCTAGGAGGACAGGGTAGGTCCCAGCTGTGTGTAAGTATCACTCCACTACCTATTTAATAATTGCCAGCTCATGTATATTATGGATAGGTATGGCTAAATATTCCTTTTATGTCTTTCACAGTGGCAAGTGAGCGGGCTGCGAACCAGGAGGCCCATGGATGTTGCTTGGACCGGTTGTGACGCAAGGCAGTTTAGTAATACTCTTGCATGTACTGTCATAGGAAATAAATCTAAAAGTAGTAGTAAGTTAATTGCCTGTATAAAACCTGTATTGTTTAAGGCAAGTACTGCATACATCAGAGAATATGGCAGGAAGAGTCTCATATAAGTTGTATGTAAATAAAAGCATAATAGCCTGACAATAAAGTTCTAACTGCTGGACTGCATATGTTTACTCTGGTATCATATGGTAATGTAGTTTTGCAATCACGTAATAGTTCTGTTGTATTAAGCACTGTTACCCACACTGTGCAACATAAATAAATTATGTAGGATAGTCTGCATATGACCGGTGTAATCCCAAGAGGTCATATAGTACAACTGAGAGAGACAGACAGAAAACAATGAAAAGACATACAACAAAATCCAAATAGCACATGCAACTGACATGTGAACTGTTGTGTTTTTAGCACACACAGCCATGGTTCCAATCCTGGGAGTGGTAGTAGGATGCATACAGAATCATACCCCACAACTGTACAGATATGTCCAGAATGTCCAGTAAATTGGCCCATATCTGCTGCCTGTAACCCTGTCCCCCTGAGGAATCAGTGGGATGATCCCAGATGTTTAGGCAACAAACAAGAAATACAACTGATTTTCACACATCTATAAGAACAAACCTGTCATTCTAGCAACTCCCCAAACTGTTATGAGAGTAATAAGCCATGTATGCCCCATCTACAGCCCCGTGTTGTCAAGCTGTGACCAAAGTGTGTACAGTAACAGAGTGAGATGTATGTGCATAATACTAATGTGGACTCTAGTAATTTGTGTGGCAATATTCAGGTAGTGCTAACAAACATTGCTCCCATGGGTCCATCAGATATGAACACTGTGCCTAGAAATAAAAGATTGATACCCTGTACTGGTACTGTTTAGTCTAGTATTGTATGGCACTATGAGTGTTGCAGTTGCTCTGAATAGTAAGGTATTACTCATCACTGTCACCCACACTGTGCTACATAATATAACTGTCTTGGAAATCCTGTATGAGTGTTGTAATACAAGGTCAGAATGTAAAATGACAGGAAAATTAGACAGAAATCAGATAAGTGATATACAGCAATATCTATATAGCACACACAACTGTGATGTACAGTGTTTTATTATGAGCAGACACAGACATGGTCCAAATCCTGGGAGTGGTAGTAGGCTGCATACAGAATCATACCCCACAACTATACAGATATGCCCAGAATGTCCAGTATATCGGCCCATACCTGCTGCCTGTTACTCTGTCCCCCTGGGAAATCAGTGGGATGATCCCAGATATTTAGGCAGCAAACAAGAAATACAGCTGATTGTCACACATCTATAAGAACAAACTTGTCACTCTAGCAACTCCCAAACTGTTATGAGAGTGATAATCCTGTATAAGAGTATTGTAAGTCACTAAAGGTTTAAGAGAGCAATTGTCTAAATATGTCCTGGTTCATCTGCATGTGGTCACAGAGTCTGTGCAAAAGAGATGGACAGGTATGTGCATAAAATCAACCTCAAATCTGGGAGTATGTGTAGAAACAGTTAGTGTTAACAAACAATTCCTCCACAGGTATACCAGGTGAGAGGTGTATGCTGCAGGTAAATCCAGTTCATGCATATAGTTGTCGACGGACATACCACTGTCTAAAGTAAGGCAATAGGGTAGTGTACTAATACTTGTAAGGTACAGATAACAGCAATGACTAGGAAAGTAATGCGAACTACAGGAATATACTAGTTAATTGACATCTTTCTCACCCCCCACCATATCTGCAACAATAAACTAAATACCCAACTCAATTGGTATATGCTGACTTAACAGTAATGTTGGGACATATGTCCTATTGTAGTTTTCCACCATTTTTTTCAAATGCTGCTGTGTTCCCGAACCTAGTCGGCCTCTGAAAAACAGGGCACTGTCCAGTACTTCCGTACTTGGCTACAAAATAGAAATCCTACTTTAAGGGAAGGTCGCCTCACCTGGTGCGAACGCATAGACAAGGTCAACTCCATAGTCCCACTACCACCAAAAAGCTTGACCAAGGTACTGTCCAGTACTTCCGTACTTGGCTACAAAATAGAAATCCTACTTTAAGGGAAGGTCGCCTCACCTGGTGTGAACGCACAGACAAGGTCTACTCCATAGTCCCACTACCACCAAAAAGCTCGACCAAGGTACTGTCCAGTACTTCCGTACTTGGCTACAAAATAGAAATCCTACTTTAAGGGAAGGTCACCACACCTGGTGTGAACGCACAGACAAGGTCAACTCCATAGTCCCACTACCACCAAAAAGCTCGACCAAGGTTAATACGTCCTGTATTTAAGTGCTGCTGTGTTCCTGAACCTAGTCGGCCTCTGAAAAACAGGGTATGCAATTGTTGTTGGTCTACATGACTATTTTTGTAAATATCTCTTAGCGACTGCTAGAGGAGATTATATTTTTGTAAATATCTCTTAGCGACTGCTAGAGGAGACTATATTAGTGATTATCTGCTAGAGTATTTGATTTCATACATCAGAAAAGCAGTAAACTTGTATACCGTATGTGGTTTTTCTCCAGGCAGCAGCGTGTCATAAGAACGCTAATGCTGATACCTATGTAAAGCGTAAAGTTCTCTGGGAAACGAAAACTCATTTGTCTACTTCAGCTTGCATCTTAATAGCAACTGAGTAAATTTTCCTGTGAATATCTTATTAACTAGTCGCTAGAATCTGTATGTCTTAAAACTGGCTTAACTGTTATAAGGGCATGTTTGAACAATGAAGTATAGCTAAAATGCTAATTTTAATAACGCTCAGCAGTTGCTGTCTGTGTAATTAAGTTACTGTGATTATCGCTATCTGTGGGCTAAGATTAACTGACTATATGACTGTGAAAAATGTTGTTGAACTTAGGTTTCATTGTGTTTAACAAACTTTTCTGCCGACGTGCCTAAAGTTCCATAGCAGCACTACTGAATTAAGTATGACACAGTCAACATGTCCTAGCTGCTATTGAGCAAACTACTAAAACATGCTCTGTTTATATACTAAGTTGTAACCTGATTGCTATTTAACTGCATGATAAATTTAAACTGTATCAATGTGATAATAGCCCTATTAAATAAACTGTGTTACTGCATTGTATCTCCACTCAGGTACTGTCCAGTACTTCCGTACTTGGCTACAAAATAGAAATCCTACTTTAAGGGAAGGTTGCCTCACCTGGTGCGAATGCACAGACAAGGTCAACTCCATAGTCCCACTACCACCAAAAAGCTTGACCAAAGTTAATACGTCCTGTATTTAAGCATAAATAAACCCATATTTATTTCAGTTAAAACCAAATACTGGGTTCACTAACACAGCAGTAAACCCCATAGTTATTACCAAATAAATCCACTCCCTTGTATAATACCAGCAGAAATTGTAGCCTGCACTTCATTAAGTTTACTCACTCTTTTCACAGGCCCTGGAAAGTCCGAGGCAGGTTTAGCCCCGCTCCGCTTCGCCCTCGCTTCGCTCGGGCTTGCTACGTGCCCCACCCTGCCCCCTTATCCCACCCGCCCCCACTACTTCCACATTTATAGCTACCAAGCCACACCCCCACTTCCTTTCCAACCTACATAGCTTCCTCTCTATCATTTCCCTCCCACCACTTTAAAGATTAACCACTACCACTCCTCCAAAGTATTTCACCCCCATCCTTAGACGAAAAATGCCATCCCATACACCATGTCAAAGCCAACTTGTAAAATCCTCCCCCTCATCCTACCACTCATAATTCTACCATACTTCCTAACTAGCTATGAACATCTACCATTTTTAGGTTTTCACTATCCAAAACATCAAACCAGTACCCCCTCACCTCCACCTATTGCTGAATTCTCCCCCTACTATACAACCCCAAAAACTACAAATTCCAACAACCTGTTTCTTAATAAATTGTACCAAACAACCCCAAAATCCAAATATGGTCTAAAACTACTAATTAAAGTCCTAAGACTACTAGCTTATCTAAGAAAAAACATAACCAAAGATGGAGACATCCATCCTAATCCAGGCCGAATCTTAACTCCAGACTCTACTAGCCCTCCACTCTCCCACAGACTGGTTAACTTCCTTCTAATTTACCACTTAAACATAAGAAGCCTAAACAACAAGGTACATAATCTGCATGCTGTGCTAGCAACCTACCTCCCTGACATAATGTGTCTATCAGAAACCTGGCTTAGGCCATCAACCAAAGATAATGAGATCTTGCCACCCGGGTTCAATATACTCAGGGTTGATCACATAAAGAAAAGGGGAGGTGGGATAGCTGTCTTATACAATAGCACACTTAACATCATAACTAATCCCAAACAACCACCCCAGATCTCCAATGCTGAAATACTAGCTCTAAAACTTCAACTAAACAATCAAAAAAGCATAAATCTAATTGTGATCTACATCCCCCCTGTGAATAATTCAGAAACATTAGAGATCATTCTAAATTGGATAGCTAACAACTACCCTCAAGAAACTATTGTCCTGGGCGATGTTAATATTGACTGGAACCAATGTTCCACACAGTCCAACCCCATTTCTATAAACCTCCATGGATTCTCTCAGATCATATCCTCTACCACCAGACTAGGAAATTCTAACCAGAAAGAGAGTATACTTGACTGGATACTCACCAACAGACACCCCCATAAGTATATGTCTGGGACTCTCCCCAATGATCTTAGTGATCACCTGATCACATACATTATGAAACACAAAACCATCTGCGCTAGTCTGCCTATCTATAGGTCCATCAGAACCAAGAAAAACTTTGACCCAACAAAATTTCACATGGAACTCAAATCCTGTAACTGGTCACCCTGGTAATTACCGCCCCATAAGCTTAACAAGTCTAGTCTGCAAAGCTATGGAGAGGATCATAATGGAGCTCATAAACAAAGATATAGGGGACTTGCAGACATTGGACCCGACCCAGTTTGGCTTCGTCAAGGGCAGATCATGCCTTTTGAACTTGGTCAACTTCTTTGAAACAGTCACCAAGGCCATTGATGAGGGAAAGGCAGTCCATACAGCCTACCTTGACCTTGCAAAGGCTTTCGACACAATACCCCACTCGGGTATTGTAGAAAACTTACCAGCTTAAATGTAAACCCATATGTCACAAGATGGGTTGCAAACTGGCTTAAGGACAGAACCCACAGGGTTAGAGTTGCTGGCACTATGTCAGACTCAAGCGGTCACAAGTGGTGTCCCACAGGGCTCGGTCCTTGGCCCCTATTGTTCAGCATCTACTTCTCAGAAGTACAGGCCAACATGGGTGGACTTTGGCTGGCAAAGTTTGCAAACGACTGCAAACTGGGCGCCATAGTGGAAAGTGCATCGGACACAGATATCCTTCAGAAGGGACTCACGGAAACAGATAGCTGGTGCCAGAGCCATGGCCTAAAGTTAAACGCCAAAAAATGTATAGTCATACCCTTCGGGAAAAACAAGGTAACCCCTAGCTACCATATAGGTGGCAATCCACTTAGCACAGAAGAGGTTATCAGGGACCTGGGGACCCAGGTTGACAGTGGCCTTTCTTTTGACACTCACATTGCTAAAGTGGTTAGAAAGACCTTCTACATTGCCCACCTGATCATGAAGGGATTCACGTCCAGATCTAGTGAGGTCATTGTTCCCCTGTACTCTTCACTTATCAGACCAATGATCGAGTACAATGCCCCATTCGGGATGTATCTCACCCGACATCTGCAGCAATTGGAGACCCCAAAGTTCCTCACCAAAAGGATAAAGGGACTCCAAAATCTGTCATATGCTGCCAGATTGAAGAAACTCCAGCTCTATTCAGTCGCATACCATCTGCTTAGAGGTGACATGTGCCTGACATACAAGGCCATGTCAAACCCGGAATTAATGGACATGCTCCACCTCAAAAAATCCAAATCCACCAAAACCACTAGAGCAAGCGACTTAAACCTTAGCACGGATATAAATAGGACGTGCTTGAGGGATAGATTTATCACTCCGAGACTCCCTATGCTGTGGAATAAAATCCCGGTCCATGTGAGGCAGAGCACCTCGCTGGCTCTGTTCAAGGGAAATCTTGACCTGTGGATGGGAGATCGTAGGTTTACCCTGGGAATCATCTCTGTGTCACTGCTGGACAGAAGCACAACAAACTAATGGGCACAGTATTTTTTTCATATAAGGGGTGGCGTAAGCCACAAAACTTTGGGCTAGGCTTATAAATGCCTTAGGGCAGATAGCCTAGTATAAACCTATGAACCTATGAACCTTCCCCTAGATGAGGCAGTGTCATTCTTTAATAACACATTCCTTACCATACTTGACTCTCATGCTCCAAAACGGTCACCCAGAATTAAAACTCAACTAGCACCCTGGCTAACAACAGAAACCAAATCTAAAATAACAATTAGAGATAAAGCATGGGACAAATGGCGTACTACCAAGTTACCCCTAGATCGCATTAAATTCCAACAAATAAGAAATGAGACTAAAAAAGCCATCACACTAGACAAGAAAAACTACTTTTACCATCTGCAACATAAACACCAAAATAACCCTCAAAAGTTCTGGGCAGGCTTAAATAAACTTCTCCAACCAGGCAAATCCGCCACTCCTACCCCAGAAGCATTATCTGATAAGAGCCAAGAAGAAGTAGCAAATACCTTTAATACTTTCTTCACCGAAACCATTCAGTCCTTAGCTAACCAACTATCTCCTCCCTCCTCCACATCAAAAAATGCTACACCCAATTCGCTACTCTCTTTTAACCTCCAACCTGTGTCCACATCCTTTATCAGATCCCTATTGAAAAAGCTAAAGCCAACCACCCTTTCTGCTGATCTTCTCCCAGCCGAATATCTGCAAATAGCTGCAGATGTCATAGCCTACCCTATCTCGATCTTAATTAACAGAACCATAACCGAGGCCACAATCCCCTCAATATGGAAAATATCCTACGTTATACCACTCCATAAAGGCGGTACATCCACAGAACTATCAAACTACAGACCAATAGCCATACTATCACCACTTGCCAAAATTATGGAAAAGTGTGTGCACAACCAACTAATGTTCTATCTCACCCAGAACAAACTACTAACAGATTCTCAACATGGATTTAGACCCCATCACAGTACGACCACTGCCCTCCTCTCTTTTACCGAATAAATAAACCTAAACCAGAATAACAAAAAAATATCCTCTGCTCTCTTCCTGGACCTGTCAAAAGCCTTCGACATGGTAAACCACCAGCTACTTCTCCACACTCTGAAACCCTGCATCTAGATAATCCAGCTCTTGATTGGTTTCAAGCCTACCTAACTGGCAGACAACAAGCAGCACTGTGGCAGAACAAGCTCTCTTGCATGCTACCAAATACCATAGGAGTTCCTCAAGGCTCCATTTTAGGACCTCTTCTCTTTTCAGTCTTTATAAATGACCTCCAGACAGTCATCCCTGAAGCCACCTGTATTCAGTATGCAGATGACTCAACTCTAATATGTTCCAATGCCTCCCTAGAAAACTTACTACCTACAACCCAGCACAGTTTTACAACAGTCGAAAACTGGCTCACCAACCATCATCTGATCTTAAACCCAAATAAAACCAAACTACTTCTCTTCTACTAATAAACCACCTACCGAACACTTTACTATACAATCCAACAATGGGACCATTATCTACTAATAAATCACCTACAGAACACTTTACTATACAATCCAATAATGGGACCATTATCTACTAATAAACCACCTACCGAACACTTTACTATACAATCCAATAATGGGACCATTATCTACTAATAAACCACCTACCACACACTTTACTATACAATCCAATAATGGGACCATTATCTACTAATAAACCACCTACCGAACACTTTACTATACAATCCAACAATGGGACAATTATCTACTAATAAACCACCTACCGAATACTTTACTATACAATCCAATAATGGGACCATTATCTACTAATAAACCACCTACTGAACACTTTACTATACAATCCAATAATGGGACCATTATCTACTAATAAACCACCTACCGAACACTTTACTATACAATCCAATAATGGGACCATTATCTACTAATAAATCACCTACCAAACACTTTACTATACAATCCAATAATGGGACCATTATCTACTAATAAACCACCTACCACACACTTTACTATACAATCCAATAATGGGACCATTAGCTACTAATAAACCACCTACCGAACACTTTACTATACAATCCAATAATGGGACCATTATCTACTAATAAACCACCTACCGAACACTTTACTATACAATCCAATAATGGGACCATTATCTACTAATAAACCACCTACTGAACACTTTACTATACAATCCAATAATGGGACCATTATCTACTAATAAACCACCTACCGAACACTTTACTATACAATCCAATAATGGGACCATTATCTACTAATAAACCACCTACCGAACACTTTACTATACAATCCAATAATGGGACCATTATCTACTAATAAACCACCTACCGAACACTTTACTATACAATCCAATAATGGGACCATTATCTACTAATAAACCACCTACCTAACACTTTACTATACAATCCAATAATGGGACCATTATCTACTAATAAACCACCTACCGAACACTTTACTATACAATCCAATAATGGGACCATTATCTACTAATAAATCACCTACCAAACACTTTACTATACAATCCAATAATGGGACCATTATCTACTAATAAACCACCTACCGAACACTTTACTATACAATCCAATAATGGGACCATTATCTACTAATAAACCACCTACCGAACACTTTACTATACAATCCAATAATGGGACCATTATCTACTAATAAACCACCTACCGAACACTTTACTATACAATCCAATAATGGGACCATTATCTACTAATAAACCACCTACCGAACACTTTACTATACAATCCAATAATGGGACCATTATCTACTAATAAATCACCTACCGAACACTTTACTATACAATCCAATAATGGGACCATTATCTACTAATAAACCACCTACCGAACACTTTACTATACAATCCAATAATGGGACCATTATCTACTAATAAACCACCTACCGAACACTTTACTATACAATCCAATAATGGGACCATTATCTACTAATAAACCACCTACCGAACACTTTACTATACAATCCAATAATGGGACCATTATCTACTAATAAACCACCTACCGAACACTTTACTATACAATCCAATAATGGGACCATTATCTACTAATAAACCACCTACCGAACACTTTACTATACAATCCAATAATGGGACCATTATCTACTAATAAACCACCTACCGAACACTTTACTATACAATCCAATAATGGGACCATTATCTACTAATAAATCACCTACCGAACACTTTACTATACAATCCAATAATGGGACCATTATCTACTAATAAATCACCTACCGAACACTTTACTATACAATCCAATAATGGGACCATTATCTACTAATAAACCACCTACCGAACACTTTACTATACAATCCAATAATGGGACCATTATCTACTAATAAATCACCTACCTAACACTTTACTATACAATCCAATAATGGGACCATTATCTACTAATAAACCACCTACCGAACACTTTACTATACAATCCAATAATGGGACCATTATCTACTAATAAACCACCTACCGAACACTTTACTATACAATCCAATAATGGGACCATTATCTACTAATAAACCACCTACCGAACACTTTACTATACAATCCAATAATGGGACCATTATCTACTAATAAACCACCTACCGAACACTTTACTATACAATCCAATAATGGGACCATTATCTACTAATAAACCACCTACCTAACACTTTACTATACAATCCAATAATGGGACCATTATCTACTAATAAATCACCTACCGAACACTTTACTATACAATCCAATAATGGGACCATTATCTACTAATAAACCACCTACCTAACACTTTACTATACAATCCAATAATGGGACCATTATCTACTAATAAATCACCTACCGAACACTTTACTATACAATCCAATAATGGGACCATTATCTACTAATAAACCACCTACCTAACACTTTACTATACAATCCAATAATGGGACCATTATCTACTAATAAATCACCTACCGAACACTTTACTATACAATCCAATAATGGGACCATTATCTACTAATAAATCACCTACCGAACACTTTACTATACAATCCAATAATGGGACCATTATCTACTAATAAACCACCTACCGAACACTTTACTATACAGTCCAACAATGGGACCATTATCTACTAATAAACCACCTACCAAACACTTTACTATACAATCCAATAATGGGACCATTATCTACTAATAAACCACCTACCGAACACTTTACTATACAATCCAATAATGGGACCATTATCTACTAATAAACCACCTACCGAACACTTTACTATACAATCCAATAATGGGACCATTATCTACTAATAAACCACCTACCTAACACTTTACTATACAATCCAATAATGGGACCATTACCTACTAATAAATCACCCACATAACACTTTACTATACAATCCAATAATGGGACCATTATCTACTAATAAACCACCTACCGAACACTTTACTATACAATCCAATAATGGGACCATTATCTACTAATAAACCACCTACCGAACACTTTACTATACAATCCAATAATGGGACCATTATCTACTAATAAACCACCTACCGAACACTTTACTATACAATCCAATAATGGGACCATTATCTACTAATAAACCACCTACCGAACACTTTACTATACAATCCAATAATGGGACCATTATCTACTAATAAATCACCTACCAAACACTTTACTATACAATCCAATAATGGGACCATTATCTACTAATAAATCACCTACCGAACACTTTACTATACAATCCAATAATGGGACCATTATCTACTAATAAACCACCTACCGAACACTTTACTATACAATCCAATAATGGGACCATTATCTACTAATAAATCACCTACCGAACACTTTACTATACAATCCAATAATGGGACCATTATCTACTAATAAACCACCTACCGAACACTTTACTATACAATCCAATAATGGGACCATTATCTACTAATAAATCACCTACCGAACACTTTACTATACAATCCAACAATGGGACCATTATCTACTAATAAACCACCTACCACACACTTTACTATACAATCCAATAATGGGACCATTATCTACTAATAAACCACCTACCACACACTTTACTATACAATCCAATAATGGGACCATTATCTACTAATAAACCACCTACCGAACACTTTACTATACAATCCAATAATGGGACCATTATCTACTAATAAACCACCTACCGAACACTTTACTATACAATCCAATAATGGGACCATTATCTACTAATAAACCACCTACCAAACACTTTACTATACAATCCAATAATGGGACCATTATCTACTAATAAACCACCTACCACACACTTTACTATACAATCCAACAATGGGACCATTATCTACTAATAAACCACCTACCACACACTTTACTATACAATCCAATAATGGGACCATTATCTACTAATAAACCACCTACCGAACACTTTACTATACAATCCAATAATGGGACCATTATCTACTAATAAACCACCTACCGAACACTTTACTATACAATCCAATAATGGGACCATTATCTACTAATAAACCACCTACCGAACACTTTACTATACAATCCAACAATGGGACCATTATCTACTAATAAACCACCTACCACACACTTTACTATACAATCCAACAATGGGACCATTATCTACTAATAAACCACCTACCGAACACTTTACTATACAATCCAATAATGGGACCATTATCTACTAATAAACCACCTACCGAACACTTTACTATACAATCCAATAATGGGACCATTATCTACTAATAAACCACCTACCGAACACTTTACTATACAATCCAATAATGGGACCATTATCTACTAATAAACCACCTACCGAACACTTTACTATACAATCCAATAATGGGACCATTATCTACTAATAAACCACCTACCGAACACTTTACTATACAATCCAATAATGGGACCATTATCTACTAATAAACCACCTACCGAACACTTTACTATACAATCCAATAATGGGACCATTATCTACTAATAAACCACCTACCGAACACTTTACTATACAATCCAACAATGGGACCATTATCTACTAATAAACCACCTACCGAACACTTTACTATACAATCCAATAATGGGACCATTATCTACTAATAAACCACCTACCGAACACTTTACTATACAATCCAATAATGGGACCATTATCTACTAATAAACCACCTACCGAACACTTTACTATACAATCCAATAATGGGACCATTATCTACTAATAAACCACCTACCGAACACTTTACTATACAATCCAATAATGGGACCATTATCGACTAATAAACCACCTACGAACACTTTACTATACAATCCAATAATGGGACCATTATCTACTAATAAACCACCTACCGAACACTTTACTATACAATC
The DNA here is from genome assembly GCF_019279795.1 of Protopterus annectens. Lineage (NCBI taxonomy): Eukaryota > Metazoa > Chordata > Ceratodontiformes > Protopteridae > Protopterus > Protopterus annectens. The sequence continues at coordinate 1,767,697,786 of NC_056744.1, forward strand.
CAATAATGGGACCATTATCTACTAATAAACCACCTACCGAACACTTTACTATACAATCCAATAATGGGACCATTATCTACTAATAAATCACCTACCGAACACTTTACTATACAATCCAATAATGGGACCATTATCTACTAATAAACCACCTACCGAACACTTTACTATACAATCCAATAATGGGACCATTATCTACTAATAAACCACCTACCGAACACTTTACTATACAATCCAATAATGGGGCCATTATCTACTAATAAACTACCTACCGAACACTTTACTATACAATCCAATAATGGGACCATTATCTACTAATAAACCAATTACCGAACACTTTACTATACAATCCAATAATGGGACCATTATCTACTAATAAATCACCTACCGCACACTTTACTATACAATCCAATAATGGGACCATTATCTACTAATAAACCACCTACCGAACACTTTACTATACAATCCAATAATGGGACCATCATCTCCCCTGACACCTATGCCAAGCTACTAGGAGTAAACATTGACAATAGACTCAGATTTGATATGCATATCAACCAAACCATTAAGTCAGTCAACAAGAAACTTGGGTCCTTATACAGGATAAAAACCTTCCTAACCCCAACTGCCAGAGTGGCCACTGCCTGCTCACACCTTCTCTCTGCCCTACTATATGCTTCTCCTGTGCTTACTAACCTTAACAAATCTGACCTAAACAAACTCTCATCTTGTTATAATCATATTGCCAGATTTGTAACTGGCTTGTCCTACAGAACACACCATTGTATTAACCTGAAAAAACTTGGCTGGATAGAACTCCCAATTCTTCTCCAGCAGTACCAACTCATAGAGGCATTTAAAATCCTTAAACAACCTGAGAACACCCCTGCTCTAAAAAATGTAATAATTCCTTACACTAATCTAAGTTGCCTTCACTCAGCAAATAGACTCCTTGTCCAAACAACTAAATCTTACAACCTAGGTTGTGACGCTCTGTTTGCCAATACCACTGGAAAAATATGGAACTCCCTCCCCAACAACCTCATGCTTATAACTTCACTAGTTCAATTCAAAAAGAGTCTAAAACTCCATTATAAGTCACATTGGCTTTGTCCTTGCACAAACCCAGACTAGCTCTTTGCAGTAAACCAAGGCCATACTAGTTCTTAGTATTATCCAAACCCAAAAAGAACAACCTAGCGAGGGGATATCTAATCCCAAAAGAACAATGTATCTTAGCCAAACTCTAAGCTATAATTTGTCCTAACGACTTTGCTAGCATGTTATTAATGTACAGTATAATGAACTGTAGTATTCTGCATTTGCTAGAGCATGGTAGTTTTATGATAGTATGTAAATTGCTTTTTTTCTTCTTCATTTTTGTTCATCTTAAACTCTATTTTTGTAACTATTTGTCATTGTAACTCTATTGGAGCTTTTCTCCCCGGGCCTTCGCTGAAAATGGACATGTATCCAGTCAGACTATCCCGGTCAACAAATGTAAAATAAAAATAATAATAAATAAATAATTATTTAAATCTGTTTCTATGCATGTGCTATGTTGAAATACTCCCACATTGGTGGCATGGTGGCATCAATATACCTGCATGCTGTTGTAATTACCACTGTAGTCCCATACATGCATGTGTTCCGTTTGCTGTGCAACTGTTCCATATCTGTTGTCTGGGTTAATGGGAATATCTATGCATGCTGTTATACCTAATCCTGGAATGTGTTGACTATTGCTAACCCACATATGTTGACAAAACATAAACACCATAGCACTTATGGGAATGCGGGTCCCAGCGGACCCACCTGTCCCACCTCAGCTGGTCACGGTGCCAGTTACCAGCACATCTGGGGCCCAACCTGGGACCTCCTCATCTGTTGGTCCTGCACCACCTTCAGGTGGAACCACCTCAGGGGATGGGGCTCACCTCCCCTTGGGAGCAGGCGCAGACAGGAACCTGTCACCCATTGCCAGGTCCGGGTCATGGTGTATAGCGAGCTCAACCGGGAGTTTGGAGATCTGCTACACCAGCTTGAGGGCTTCATGTCATGACTAAAGAGTCGGCATGGCTCTCTGACTCAGCCCCCACCACAGCCACCTTCAGGGCTGTGAAGGTGCAGTGGTGACTGGCCATGAGTGGGGACCTCAGTCCCACTGTTTCCACTAAGGGGCTCATGGGCTTCCGATTTCCCAACATCCATCCCCATCAAGGTGTTTACCCCCCCACATGTCATATACCACCCCTGTATGCATCTTGTTTGTCTTGTCTGTTAACCTACCCAATGTACCTCCCCAAATATACCTACTATTCCTCCCCAACATCCCACTCTCACCTGAAAAAAAAGGGCAATCTGTTCCCGAAGAAAAAATCTCACCCCATCCACAGATGTCCATTTTGCACACGCGTCCACTGGACACATGTAATCTGGTCTAATTGGCTTCACAACATATTATTGTTGTCCTCACCCCCCTCTCTCAGGGGTTTGAGTGTCCAAATCTACCTCCAAATTAAGTGTATATGCATAGCTGTTGCTGTAGAAGAAATGGGCAGTTATGGACATTCCCTACCTTCCTGCACATCCTTAGCTATTTTCCCTACTGTCTTTCTCTCTTTGTGCCCCTTTTTCACCACTTTCCTATCAACCCTTTTTTCTTTTCTTTTTAAAGAAATTAGCTTGGGGGTAAGTGGGAGTAAGCACTTCTAAGCAGCAGTAAGTGGGTTTAAGCCTGTTTGCATGGGGGTAAGCAATGCCTACATAGGTTAAGCAATTTAGAAGCTAACTGAGTATAACAAACTGCAACCGGAAGTTAGCAGTGCTTACCTCCGTGCAAACCTGCTTACAACTGCTTAAAATTGCCTTAATCACTCTGTTTCCAATGGCCCTTGTTCTGTCCAGCAACAAAATAAACAACCTCTGCAAGGCTCAAACCCAGGACCCTGCACACCATAGGCAAAGTGATTTACCATTAAGCCATGTCAGATATACAGAACCCTGATATTTTCACAAATATATCATCCACTACAGTCATTCAACAGTACAGGAAATGTATTTAAACATATAGATGTATGTGTGTGTGTGTGTGTGTGTGTGTGTGTGTATGTGTGTGTGTGTCTGTGTGTGTGTATATATTTATATCTAAATAGATATATACATATAATATATATATATATATATATATATATATATATATATATATATATATATATATATATATATATGTATATATGGGTTCACTTCAATTCACTGAACTTTCAATTCACTGACTTTCATTTCACTGACACAATTTCACTGAAATTCATTTCACTGAAAGTTCATTTCACTGAAAGTTCATTTCACTGACAACTATAATTAGTAATAAAATGGAATATTCCCCCTTCCCCACTGTAGTGCGACCCTGGAGTTAGAATATATAGTTAGGGGGGTGTGGGGGGCAGAGCCTTCATTTCATATGATATTCTTACATTTTGATATAATATTGCTTAGTAAAAGAAAAGTAAGTGGGGGGCTGCGCCCCACACACCTCCCGATGTGGGGGGCTCCTTTACCCCCAACTATATATTCTAACTCCAGGGTCACACTACAGTGGGGAAGGGGGCATATTCCATTTACTTTGTAATAATACTTGTCAGTGAAATGAACTTTCAGTGAAATGAAGTTTCAGTGAAATGATTTCAGTGAAAATAATGTCAGTGAAATGAAAGTCAGTGAATTGAAAGTTCAGTAATTGAGTGAATCCATATATATATATATATATATATATATATATATATATATATATATATAGTTGTATATATATATATATATATATATATATATATATATATATATATATATATATATATATATATATATATATATATATATATATACATATATATATATATACATATACATATATATGGGTCCGTATCCAATGATACAAAGCTCATTTGATAGAAACTCATTTCACTGACACCATAAGATAGAAAGCTCAAAACACTGAAAACTCATTTGACTGAAACTCAAAGCACTGAAAATGCTATATGCCCTTTTCCTTACGGTAGTGCGATCCTGGAGTTAGTATATATAGTTAGGGGGTGTGTGGGGGGCACAGCCCCCCACAATGGGGGTGTAGTTTATGTAAATATTGTTTTCTCCAAACAGTTATTCATTTATAAGTAACCATGTGTATGGGTTAAAATATATGAAATATGTGGGGGGAGCCTCCCATTGTGGGAGGCTGTGCCCCCCACATCCCCCCAGCTCTATATACTAACTCCAGGATTGCACTACCATGGAGAAAAGGGCACATAGCATTTTCAGTGTTTTGAGTTTCAGTCAAATGAGTTTTCAGTGTTTTGAGCTTTTTAAGATTTGGTTTCAGCCAAATGATTTTCCATTAAATGAGTTTTCTATCATTTGATAGGGACCCATATATATATATATATATATATATATATATATATATATATATATATATATATATATATAGACATATGCATACATCTAAA